>NW_017670888.1:264026-269988 GCF_001879085.1 Nicotiana attenuata | reverse complement strand
CCTCCCCACATCTCCCAATAAGATAAAAAATGATTATCCATTTCAACTTGAAATAGATTTCATGACACAAATTGTCTGTCTTTTGGAGTTTCTATTTTCTGAAAACCATGGGTGGATGGGATGAGTCATATCGCTTGGATTCCAAAGAGGCAAGTGTTGGTACTTTTAGCTTCTTCTTACAATATTTATGATGAAATGTGAAAGTTGTCTACATTGTCTGATTATATGCCATTTGTTTACTTTGATTTGCGTGCTGGGTGCTGGGCTTGCTCAAGATTCTTATGTACTTATTTCTCTATAATTTGAAAGAGAATATAAGACCAAAACAGTTGCTTTCTTATTTATGTTGTTTGTAACATCATCCCCTTCCTTTTTTCTTTTCTTTCCTACATCTGAGAGGGAAGAAAAGATGGAATTATGAAGTAGAAAATTTGGATATTGTTGCTCATTTTGTTGCAAGCTTTTAATACCTGTTCAACTTTTTGTAGTGTGGATCTGGAAGATCGGTTGCTCCCATCAAGGCTGGTTTTGTTGCTCGTGTTGGCCGGCGGAAGGCTGGGACCTGAGCTGGGTTCTAGGATTGTAGTTGGATAATTTTCTCTCGTACTTTTTTTTTTTTTGGTTTCCCAACCGGTGTCCGGTACCCACATTGGGGCCCGACTAAATCCGGATTCGCGCCGGGAAGTCCCACATTGGGGGTAAAGCGCTCCCTAACATACTTGAATTAGGTAAAGTTTTATTGCAGCTGAGCTGGCTTCTGCGATTTTGGACAAGTTGTTCGTAAAGTTCTACTGTTGGAATTATACTTGTGGTTATGTATAACCTATGATAGTTGTTACTTGTGCTGCTTTGCGCATGAAGAGAAGCTGGTTTACATCCTGTTCGGAAAGTTAGGGGTCGTTTGGTAGGGTGCATAAGAATAATGCTGAGTAAGGTGTATTAGTAATGCTGGTATTACTTATGCTGGTATTAGTTATACTGACATATTTTTTATCCATTGTTTGGTTTGATGTATTAAAGCATTGCACAATTTCTGAAAGAATTGCTTGTTTACGAAAATGTCCTCAAAACCACTTATTAAAAAAAAACATATGTTGATAAATGTTTTTATATGAAGAAGTTTCAAAAAAATTATTTGATTTGGCATTCCCTAAGCTTGTCACGTGTATTATTTATAATAAAAACTACACCCAGCCATATCTTGAAAACCCAACCCGCTTTGACACTGTAACCTGTTTCTTTAAAATAGGGGTGTTCATAAAAACCCGAAAAATCGAACCAAACCGAAAACCAAACCAAATCGACCAAAAAATCGATACTTTTTGGTTTGGTTTGGTTTTGGTTTTGAATTTTAAAAACCGATCAAATTTGGTTTGGTTTTGATTTTAATCAGAAAAAAACCGAAAAATAACCGAACCAAACCGATTATAGGAGTAGCTATTTCAAATTTATTATTACACCTATATATATGTATATTTTTACACAAAGTTTCAAAAATTTAATGGTAAATGTTAATAGTTGCACTTTTAGTATAGTGCTTTACCTTTACATTCTAGTTTGATTGGTAGTTTTCTTTTGTTAAGTGTAAGAATCCATTTCGTGTTAAAAATAATATATTTTTTATTAAGTTCTTAAATTATTCATCACTATTTGATACAATTATCATCAATATATCTTGGTAAATAATAGATTTCTCAAAGGCATTTGATTTGATAGTGTTACGTTGAAAATGTGGTCTCCGGAATATGTGTTTGGTAGTGTATGTCTTATATTTAAGAAAAAACCAACAAATAATCGAAAAAACCGAAAAACCGACAAAACCCGACATAAATCGAATCGAGAAAAAACCGAATTAATTGGTTTGGTTTGGTTCTAATATTTGAAAAACCGACTTACTCGATTTGGTTTCTTTTTAGGGAAAAAGCGATCCAAATCGAACCATGAAGCCCCCTACTTTAAAACATAAACCCAAGATCCCTGTTAGCAATATGATATTAGCAATATTTACTATGGACTAGATAAGGAATTTCATTGGTTACATTGTAGTAAAGAGTCTAAAAATGCAGATGCTGGTGAAGCTTTGACACGAGTGGGAGTATAACCAAATGCAGCGATTTTGACTCAAATTTCTTACGTAACACAAGTAACAATTAAGCAGAAATATGCCTTGTCCCGATAACTAATTACATGGATCCATTCTTTTCATGTCTTTTGCAAGAGAATTGAAATTTACAATGACAAAATGAGATGTAAGAAGATGGAACTACATGGATCCATTAAACAAAGACAAGAGCCTAAGGACTCAAAACTTTTCAAGAACCTAAAGCTTAGAACATTAACCATTTCAAAGACTCTTGAACACCCTCACAACACCATTTCAAAACTGAAGCAGTTAAAATACCAGCACATTGACATGAACTGAATACCAAGGCCTGAAGTCTCTGCTGCAAATTAATACAATGTCAAGGCCTAAAGAAACTGCTACGATTGACATGAACTTCAATTTAAATAAACAACTGATAGAAAGACTGCTGCAAACTGAAGCAACTGCTTCAAAATATCATTGACATGAACTGAAGGCAAGGCCTGAAAAAACTGAAGAATGGGGTCCTAGGTTTATGTTTAAAGAAGCGGGTTACCAGGCAAAGCGGGTTGGATTTTTTGAGATATGGGTGCGTTTAATTTTAATTATAAATAAAACACGTGACATGCTTAGGGAATGCCACGTGGCTATTCTAAAGATTCAAATTTATCCATCCATGGTCTGTTAGTTTCAGGGGTATATTTGAGCTTAAAAAACCATTAAAAGTATTTTTAGACCAAAAAATTAACTGAAAGCATTTGTGAGCCATTTTTCAACTTTTGGAGCTCATTTTGAGGACTTGGGGTAAATGATTCTAACCTAAATCTATGTATTATACATGAAATTATCACAAGATTAAACATCAAAACATGAATTTGAGCAAGTGAATTTGGATTATTTGTCTACAAATTAAGAGAGTAAAAATTGAGGTTTTAAGCATCAATTTGGATTTGGATTTGAAAACAAAATACATATTTGGACTCGTAGGGTTATGAGTAAACATGATCTACCCCTAGACTTAGGTTTTGACCATGTGGGCCCGAGTTGACTTTTATTGACTTTTTTGAGAATTGAATAAAGATTGAAGCTTTATTGTTTGAAAATCAAGTCATATGATTTTATTTAACCTTATTGAGTATTATTTGGTTAGATTTGAGCCGGTTGGAGATGATTTCTAAAGGAAAGACAGTTTGGAGGGTTGATTAGGCTTCCAAAGGTAATCTTGCCTAGACTTGGCTTGAGGGAATCTACCTTAGGAAATTGACATTGTTTGATTGTTTGCTATGTATTGGGGGCGTCGTATATGCATGTTGGCTAGCGTATATGCGAGTACCATGGGCTATTCATGCTCGGGATAGATTTTCGACTACTCTAATGCTTTGAAATAAGATAACATGCTATTTATGACTTGTTGTTATTCTGGTGTGACTACATTAGCTTTCTTACTTATGCTAGAAACCATGTTTTAGGCGTTTGATACCTCGTTGAGCGTAAATGGATAATTGCGACTTCATGTCCTACTTGTTCTAGTTGTAGTCATACTGTTCACATGCACGTGTCTTTGCATGTAAATCTCTTATGTCCATATACATCATTTACGTTATTTATGGCGTTTATGCACGCACTATGTATATGAAAACTTACATATGGACTGAGGTTGAGGTACGTGAGTTGTCCGTATAACATGAGTTGTCCATGAGAGTGATATTATTATGAGCACGTGAGTTGTTCGTGTAGCACATGAATTTGGATCCGTCCCTCAATAGTCAGATAATCACCCATTGTACCTTGAGCCATGCGTGCGCGAGTTTATTGGACACATGGGGAGTGTCAGTTGATGGCTTCGAGTCTTATTCATGCATAGAAATTATATTCTCATGTACTCGACATTTATAATAATGCTTTGTGAAGCATATCATCTTTATATGCTGATTTGGCGTGCCAGTAGGGTTTCACCTACAAGACTGGGGTAAGTGTCTAACATAAATCTATGGATTATACATGAATTTATCACTAGATTTAACATCAAAATATGAATTTGAGCAAGTGAATTTGAGATTTTTGTCTACAACTTAAAAGAGTGCAAAATTGAAATTTTGAGCATCGATTTGGACTTGGATATAGAAACTAAATATATATTTGGACTCGTAGGGTTATGGGTAAATGAGATCTATCCCTAGACTCGTGTTTTGACCATATGAGTCTGGTTGACTTTCACTAACTTTTTGGTAATTGATTAAAGATTGAAGCTTTATTATTTGAAAATCAATTACTAAGATTTTATTTGACCTTATTGAGTATTATTTGGCTAGATTTGAGCCGGTTGGAGATGATTTCTAGAAAAAGGCAATTTTGGAGGGTTGATTTGACTTCTAAAGGTAAGTATCTTGCCTAGACTTGGCTTGAGGGAATATACCTTAGGAAATTAACCTTGTTTGATTGATTGCTATGTACTGGGGACATTGTATATATGTGGTGGTCAGCGTATATACGAGTGCCATGTGATATGCATGCTCGGGGTAGATTTTAGGCCACTTTAATTCTTTGAGTTTACATCATATGCTATTTATGACTTGTTGTTATTCTTGTGTGAGTGCATGATCTCCCTCAGTTATGCTAGAAACCATGTATTAGGTGTTTGGTACCTTTTTGACCGTAAATAGTTAATTGTTACTTTATGTCCTACTTGTTCTAGCTGCATTCATACTGTTCACATGCACATATCTTTGTATGTAAATCTCTTATGTCCATATACGTTATTTACATTATTTATGGTGTTTATGAACACACTCAATATATGGAAATTCTCATATGGACTAATGTTGAGGCACGTGAGTTGTCCGTGCAATATGAGCATTATGGCACGTGATTTGTCCGTGGCAGTGATATTATTATGATCACCTGAGTTCTCCATGCAGCGCATGGATTTAGATATATCCCTTTGGAGTTAGGTGATCGCCTATTGTACATCGGGCCTTGTGTGTGCACATTTGTTAGAAACTTAGGGAATAGTCGATTGATGGCAGCGAGTCTTATTCATGCATAGACATTATAGACTCATGTACTTTGACATTTATAATAATGCTCTGTGAAGCATGTCATCTTTATATGCTGATTTGGTGTGCCAGTAAGAGCTTTTTGATTTTATTGTTGTGGCACCCCGTTTTCTCACGAAAACGGGTTTGGACATGTGACAACTCTTATAAATGGGTATTAAAAGAGAAGAGTCGCCACCTAGCGATTTTTAAGGTGAGTTAGGAAACCTTTTTACAAATAACTTTGTTTTAACTAGTCAGTATTGCCAAAGATCGGGTAAGGGCTCAAATTACCTCGAAAAGAACATATTAGGCACTTTTTGAGGTCCACAACTGTGGTTCCCAAGTGAACATACAAATTGATTATTGTCAAACTAAGTGAATAAACGATCCAAGCAAGTTATTAATTATTCTAGATGGAGCAAGATGACCGAATATAATCCAGCTACTAATAATTATCTAATTTGAAGAAGTGGTTTAGAAATAAAGCAAAGAGAAGAAAATCATTGACTAATATTAATTGGTAAAACCTTTTGGTTACAAAGATGTTCAACCTTAGAACTACTTAATAAATCTAAATCTCTTAGTAATTCTAATTCTTAAGACTAAATGTATAGGAACAATTAGACACAATGAGAGTCCTAAATCTTTTAGCCGAAAGGATCACCCCCTACAACATAAATAATACTTCGCAACTTTAAGTGCAGTGGTTGCTCATGTTATCCAGCGAGCACAAACTATCATATCCAGCTACCCGATTTACTATCTTTAAGTTGTTTACCTAAAGCGTACTAATTCAATCCTAAGTCGTACCCTATATGTGCCTACCCGTCCCACTGCCTAT
>NW_017670888.1:255654-264001 GCF_001879085.1 Nicotiana attenuata | reverse complement strand
GGGCTGACAAGGCACATCGGAACTCGAAACCCAAATCACGGCCAACAGGCCAAGCCCAAATTCTCAAGCAGACCAACTTATTTAACTAACCTCCAAAAGGATACCAAAAATGCAAGTGGAAGGCCATGCAAGCAAGCTATCCACACGACTTAGAACTTAGACAAGAAACACACACATACACCCAAAAACTCAATGTCTGAAGTTTGCAAACTAACCAAGAAACATGATTCCCTAAGTGGTATCCTAGGGTGTGAGGTTTAGAGATTTGAGAGGACATAAGCAAGATAAGAACAACTTGAGAATCTGCCAGCTTTACAAATCACACAAAAGGCTTACATGCATATACCCTGAGTACATTCTTTCTCTATCATGCAATTTTGTTCTATCCTAAAGTTTGAATCTTTACTCTCTTATTCACTCACAGATGGTGAGGACACGTGCCTCAGCCGCAGCTGAGCAGGATCCAAAGCCCTAGGTTGTGGACCCTACTAGGGGTAGAGACCATGGCAACGACAGAGCTAGAGCCCAACTGGAGCACGTGCAGTAGCACCTTCAACCACTCATGCTCGTTCTAGAGTGACATGAATTGAGCCACATATAGCTCCAGATGGTGATAAAGATGCTTCAGTATTATCTCGGTCTGTCGTAGAGATGCTTTGGTGTTATTTGATCTGGGTTTCACTTATTCGTATGTGTCCTCATATTTTGCATCACACCTGAGTATGCCTTGCGATTCTCTTGATATTCTTGTTTTTGTGTCTTGCCGTGTGGGTTCTATTGTAGTTGAAATTTTATACCAATCTTGTGTGGTTACCATTCATGGATTTGATACGATAGTTGATCTTTTGTTATTAGACATGGTTAACTTCAATGTAATTCTTGGTATGGATTAGTTGTCCTTTTATCATGCTATCTGAATTGTCACGCCAAGAATGTGATGTTGGCTATGGAGAGATTACCAAGGTTGGAATAAAAGGGCCCTCTTGGTTATATCCCTAGTAGGGTGTATCATTTCTGAAGACTTAACGGATGATTGAGAAGGGATATTTGGAATATTTGGCTTTTGTTCGACATCCTAGTACAGAAGTTCCTTCCACGAATTCGGTACCAATTTTGAGGGAGTTTTCAGAGGTGTTACCTACGGATTTGCCAGGCATGCCATTGGATAGAGATATTGATTTTGGTATTGACTTGGTTCTGAGCACACATTCCATATTTATTCTACCATATCACATGGCTCCAGTAGAGTTGAAGACATTGAAGGAGCAGTTGCAAGATTTTCCTGATAAGGAATTCATTAGACCAAGTGTATCATTGGGGCTAACCGATATTATTTGTGAAAAATAAGGATGGTTCAATGAGGATCTGTATCTACTAAGGCAGTTGAAAAAGATTACTATCAAGAACAAGTATCCATTGCCTCGTATTGATAATTTGTTTGATCAGCTTCAAGGTGCTAAGGTGTCTCTAAAATCGACTTGAGACTGAGTTATCATCAGTTAAAGATTAGGGCTTCAGATATCCCTAAGATGACTCCTAGGACTCGATACAGTCATTATGAGTTCTTGGTAAAATCATTTGGATTGGCTAACACTCCAGGGGCATTCAATAATTTGATGAACAGGGTATTCAAGCCTTATTTGGACTCTTTTGTTATTGTATTCATTGATGATATTTTGGTTTACTCTTGTAGGAGGGAGGAGCATGAACAACACTTGAGATTGGTACTTTAGAATTTGAAGGATAGAAAGCTTTATGCTAAGTTTTCAAAATGTGAGTTTTGGTTGGATTCAGTAGCCTTCTCGGGTTACGTGGTGTCTAGTGATGGTATCAAGGTGGATCTGAAGAAGATTGAGGCAGTTCAGGGTTGGCCTATACCTTCTACAGTTACATAAATTAGGAGTTTCTTAGGTTTGGCGGGCTATTATCGTCATTTTGTGGAGAGGGTTTCATCCATTACAGCCCTATTGACTAAGTTGACTTAGAATGATATTTTTTTACATGGTCTGATGAATGTGAGAAGCATTTTTAGTAGATCAAAATTTCTTTGACCATAACCCCAATGTTGGTATTGCCCACAGGTTCAGGGCCATAGGAATTGTGATGCTTCACGCATTTGTCTTGGTGTGGTGTTGATGCAGGAGAGTAGAGTAATTACTTACACATCGTGGCAGTTAAAGCCTCATGAGAAGAATTACCCAATTCATGACTTGAGTTGGCAGTGGTGGTATATGCACTTAAGATATGGAGGAATTACTCTTATGGTGTGTCATATGAGGTTTACACTGATCATCCGAGTCTTCCGCACTTGTTCAAGCAAAAAGATTTGAATTTGAGATAGCGGAGGTGGCTTGAGTTGCTTAAGGATTATAATATGACTATATTGTATTATTTGAGTAAGGTGAATGTGGTAACGAATGTCTTGAGTAGAAAGGCAGAGAGCATGGGGAGTTTAACATTTATTCCAGATGAGGAGAGGCCTTTGGCTATGGATGTTCAAGCTTTGGCCAACCAATTTGTGAGGTTTAATATTTTTGAGCCTTGTAGAGTTCTTCCATGTGTTGTTGCGCAGTCGTCCTTGTTGGAGCGCATCAAGGCTCGTCAATATGATGATCCGCATTTGTTGGTGCTTAAGAACATGGTGCAACGAGGTGGTGGTTATTGGAGATGATGGTGTTATGCAGCTTCAAGGTCAGATTTGTCTTCCTAATGTTGATGATTTGAGGGACTTGATTCTTGAGGAGGCTCATAATTTGAGGTATTTTCTTCATCTAGGTTTCACGAAGATATATCGCGACTTGAATCAGGACTATTAGCGGTGAAGGATGAAGATGGACATTGTTGGGCATGTTTCATGGTGTTTGAATTGCCAGCATGTGAAGTGTGAACATAAAAAATCGGGTGGTTTGACTTAGTTGTTTATACCTGAGTGGAAGTTGTAGCGTATTACCATGGACTTCGTGGTAGGCACACAGACTTTGAAGAAATTTGATGCCATTTAGGTCATTATTGATAGATTGACCAAGTCCGTGCATTTCATACTAGCGTTGACTACATATACTTTCAGAGAATCTAACACATATCTTATATTAGACAGATTATTCATATGCGTGGTGTGCCTATTTCATACCGGTGTTGACTACATATACTTCAGAGAACCTAACACATATCTATATTAGAGATATTATTAATTTGCTTGGTGTGCCTATTTCTATCATATCGGACCAGGGTACTCGGTTCACTTCTCACTTTTGAAGAGTTTTTCAGCATAAGTTGGGCAGACATGTGGATCTTAGCAAAACTTTACACTCACAAACAAATGGTCAGTCTGAGAGGACTATTCTGATTCTTGAGGATATGATGAGAGCTTGTGTGATTGACTTCAGGGTCATTAGGACCCATTTTTACCATTGGCAGAACTTGCATACAACAACAACTATCTGTCCAGCATTCATATGGCTCCGTATAAGGTCTTGTATGGTAGGTCAGTAGGAGGTGTCGATGTCCTATTAGGTGGTTTGAGCCTGGTGAGGCTTGGTAGTTGGATATGGATTTGGTTCATGATACTATGGAGAAGGTGAAGTTGATTTATGAGCGGATCTGCACAGCTCATTCCATACAATAGAGTTATGTAGATAGAAGGTTCGTAATGTGGCATTTATGAAGGGCGAGAAGATACTTCTGAGAATTTCACCCATGAAGGGTGTGATGAGACTTGGGAAGATGGGCAAGTTGAGTTCGAGGTTCATTAGACCATTTGAGGTGTTAGAGAGAGATGATGAGAATACTTATAGGCTTGCTTTGCCTCCTAGTTTTTTGGAAGTTCATCCTACATTCCATATTTCTATGCTTCAAAAGTATCATGAAGATAAGCCGCATGTTTTGGACTTCAGCACAATGTAATTAGATGAGAATCTGGCTTATGAGGAAGAGCCGGTGGCCATTTTGGATAGGCAAGTTTGGAAGCTTAGGTCCAAGGAGATCGCATTGGTGAAGGTGCTTTGGAGGGGCAAACCGAGCGAGGAGGCTTCTTGGGAGACTGAGTGAGAAATGTAAAGAAATTATCCATACGATCGAGAATCCCATTTTCAGCAGTTTAGGTACATTTCTAAACTTGTTCGAGACGAATACTTATTTAAAAAGTGGAGAATGTAGCGACCCAATCGGTCGTTTTGAGTTCCAGAATCCCATTTTTCCAATTGATGTTTCTCATAGGTTCATCTGATGTTATATGACTTGTGAGGATGGGTGGTTTGTTTTTCATAGGGTTCGAGAGTGAGTTGAAACATTTAGTTTCTATTTGGAAGCCTTAAGTTGTAAGAGTTGACCAAATGTTGACTTTTGAGTGAGTGACCTCGAAATCAGGATTTGAAGGTTCCTGTATGTTTGTACGATGATTTTGGACTTGTATGTATGTTCAAGTTTGGTTTTGGATGTTTTCAGAGGAATTTGACTCTATTTGCCGAAAGTTGGCAATTTGAAGAACTTAAGAGTTCATAGGTTTGACCATGAGTTGAGTTTGATATTATTGGACTCCGTTTGGTGTTCCAACACTTTGGTTAGGTATATATAGTTAAATTGAACTTGTGTGCAATGTTTGGTTGAGATGTAAGGTGTCTAAATATGAATCGGAAGCTTGGTTGGAAGTTTTGAAGTTTATGAACTTAAGAGAAATTCAATTCAGTTTGAGCCTTTATTCTTGTTGTGATGTTCCCGTGGATGTTTTGAGCCTTTGATTGTGGGTTCATACAGGGTATTTGGATTTGTAGAAATAATTAAATGGAGTTTGAGGCTAGGGTTTCACCTACAAGACTGGGGTAAGTGTCTAACATAAATCTATGGATTATACATGAATTTATCACTAGATTTAACATCAAAATATGAATTTGAGCAAGTGAATTTGAGATTTTTGTCTACAACTTAAAAGAGTGCAAAATTGAAATTTTGAGCATCGATTTGGACTTGGATATAGAAACTAAATATATATTTGGACTCGTAGGGTTATGGGTAAATGAGATCTACCCCTAGACTCGTGTTTTGACCATATGAGTCTGGTTGACTTTCATTAACTTTTTGGTAATTGATTAAAGATTGAAGCTTTATTATTTGAAAATCAATCACTATGATTTTATTTGACCTTATTGAGTATTATTTGGCTAGATTTGAGCCGGTTGGAGATGATTTCTAAAAAAAAGGCAATTTTGGAGGGTTGATTTGACTTCTAAAGGTAAGTATCTTGCCTAGACTTGGCTTGAGGGAATATACCTTAGGAAATTGACCTTGTTTGATTGATTGCTATGTACTGGGGACATTGTATATATGTGGTGGTTAGCGTATATACGAGTGCCATGTGATATGCATGCTCGGGGTAGATTTTAGGCCACTTTAATTCTTTGAGTTTACATCATATGCTATTTATGACTTGTTGTTATTCTTGTATGACTGCATGATCTCCCTCAGTTATGCTAGAAACCATGTATTAGGTGTTTGGTACCTTTTTGACCGTAAATAGTTAATTGTTACTTTATGTCCTACTTGTTCTAGCTGCATTCATACTGTTCACATGCACTTATCTTTGTATGTAAATCTCTTATGTCCATATACGTTATTTACATTATTTATGGTGTTTATGAACACACTCAATATATGGAAATTCTCATATGGACTAATGTTGAGGCACGTGAGTTGTCCGTGCAATATGAGCATTATGGCACGTGATTTGTCCGTGGCAGTGATATTATTATGATCACCTGAGTTCTCCATCCAGCGCATGGATTTAGATATATCCCTTTGGAGTTAGGTGATCGCCTATTGTACATCGGGCCTTGTGTGTGCATGTTTGTAAGAAACTTAGGGAATGGTCGATTGATGGCAGCGAGTCTTATTCATGCATAGACATTATAGACTCATGTACTTTGACATTTATAATAATGCTCTATGAAGCATGTCATCTTTATATGCTGATTTGGTGTGCCAGTAAGAGCTTTTTGATTTTATTGTTGTGGCACCCCGTTAGAGCTTTTTGATTTTATTGTTGTGGCACCCCGTTTTCTCACGAAAACGGGTTTCGACATGTGACAACTCTTATAAACGGGTATTAAAAGAGAAGAGTCGCCACCTAGCGATTTTTTAAGGTGAGTTAGGAAACCTTTTTGCAAATAACTCTGTTTTAACTAGTCAGTATTGCCAAAGATCGGGTAAGGGCTCAAATTACCTCGAAAAGAACATATTAGGCACTTTTTGAGGTCCACAACTGTGGTTCCCAAGTGAACATACAAATAGATTATTGTCAAACTAAGTGAATAAACGATCCAAGCAAGTTATTAATTATTCTAGATGGAGCAAGATGACCGAATATAATCCAGCTACTAATAATTATCTAATTTGAAGAAGTGGTTTAGAAATAAAGCAAAGAGAAGAAAATCATTGACTAATATTAATTGGTAAAACCTTTTGGTTACAAAGATGTTCAACCTTAGAACTACTTAATAAATCTAAATCTCTTAGTAATTCTAATTCTTAAGACTAAATGTATAGGAACAATTAGACACAATGAGAGTCCTAAATCTTTTAGCCTAAAGGATCACCCCCTACAACATAAATAATACTTCGCAACCTTAAGTGCAGTGGTTGCTCATGTTATCCAGCGAGCACAAACTATTATATCCAGCTACCCGATTTACTATCTTTAAGTTGTTTACCTAAAGCGTACTAATTCAATCCTAAGTCGTACCCTATATGTGCCTACCCGTCCCATGCCTATTGTCCAGGAGGTATGGGACACTATGAGGATGATCCTTAGACACATCCTAGACTGCTCAAAAATTAACAAACTACGCGCCAAATAGTTCAAACAAGTATGACTTCGAAGAAACACAATTAGCATAGAAGGGGCTCACATTTACCCGCACAAGTAAAGTCACATAAGTGTCAAAATATTAAAAATAAAATGGGTTGTAAAGAATGATATATAGGTGAAGTTGTAAGTGACTAATTGTGACAAGGAAGGAATATGGACCAATCGAATGTAAAGCCTATAGAAATGATTTCTACATGGATATCATAGCAAAAGTAGACTTCACTGATAAATGTTATAGGCAGTATATCTAGGTGATTTATGTCTTAGATTGTTTTTAGTGGTACAGTGGTTAAGTGATATGAGTTATTTTTTTTAATCCTATAGACATGCCTTCTAGGTGTATGGCGTTAGGATCATAGTTCTAAGACATGGTAGCACAAACCGTTAGTTCTTTAGCATAAGAATCCTGTACGCATGGTTTCTGATGTAATAGCGCAGATAGTCAAACAAATTAGCACAGAGTGGGTCTTATAAGAATGATTTCTAAATGACATCGCAAATCACGTAGGCAGTGTTTAATTACCAATTACTTGAGGTCCTAAACTAATGATTTCTAAGCAAAATAGGCAAAGTTGAAGGTCCTATGGTCATGATATCTATTAACAAGTAATACGAAGACAAAGTGCATGGTTGACAAGTGGCAGGCAACGCTATTTGGTCTTATAGGCATGCTATCTACCCAGTCATGGGAAAATTGAACCCTAGCCCCTTTTAACTAATTTTTCCCATTATCATCTTTAAAGATTATTACAAACAAAGAGAAAAATGATTTAAGTCCCTATATAAATTCACAAATAACCCAGTAATACATCTGGGCCTTCACCAACCTCAAACTTCAGGCAGACCAACAGGCCCAATCTCTAGGTGCATAAGGTTGGGCTGACAAGGCACATTCGAACTCAAAACCCAAATCACGGCCAACAGGCCAAGCCCAAATTCTCAAGCAGACCAACTTATTTAACTAACCTCCAAAAGGATACCAAAAATGCAAGTGGAAGGCCATGCAAGCAAGCTATCCACACGACTTAGAACTTAGACAAGAAACACACACATACACCCAAAAACTCAATGTCTGAAGTTTGCAAACTAACCAAGAAACATGATTCCCTAAGTGGTATCCTAGGGTGTGAGGTTTAGAGATTTGAGAGGACATAAGCAAGATAAGAACAACTTGAGAATCTGTCAGCTTTACAAATCACACAAAAGGCTTACATGCATATACCCTGAGTACAATACCTAAGCGGTACACAGAATCACATGTNGAACATAATTTGCACCCTATTTGCACTAGTTAATATAAGATTCAACTTGTGGTTTCTCTGTTGTTGATGGAAGAGAGTCGCCACCTAATATTTAAAGGTATACTAGGATACCTATTTAATTACTAAATTCATATTCTTTATTAGTCTGCTAACCGGTGAGATTATGGGTAAGTGTTCTTGTTCTTCTAAGGGGAAGTGTTAGGCACCCTTAAATACTCCTGAGGTA
>NW_017670888.1:243896-254264 GCF_001879085.1 Nicotiana attenuata | reverse complement strand
CTAATTTCTTTTACCTCCCCTCTTTTGGAATCAAGTTAGAGTCATGCGAAAAAAAAAAGAAAAAAAAAGTTTATGTCCCCATAGGTTTATTTTAAAAGGTTCATTCCAAAAGGAAAAAAAAAGAAGAAGAGAAAAACAAAGAAAAAAAATGGGAAAAGAAAAAAAAGAAAAAATAAAGAAAAAGAAAAGAAAAGAAAAAGAAAAATAGCAACAACAAAACGTATCTTTCTGAACTACATTTGAACTGATTCTTGTCACCACAAGATACGTAGGCAGCCTTACGGTTCGGTCATACCAAATAAAATATTTTATAAATCCCACGAAATCGGGAGTGGGGCAGTCTTTCTTAGTAACTCCATCAAAAGAAAAGAAAAACAAAAAAAAAGAATCAAATTCCCTTTGTTTTAGAAATTGGGGTAAAGTTTTTAGAATGGATTNCGACATGTGACAACTCTTATAAATGGGTATTAAAAGAGAAGAGTCGCCACCTAGCGATTTTTTAAGGTGAGTTAGGAAACCTTTTTGCAAATAACTCTGTTTTAACTAGTCAGTATTGCCAAAGATCGGGTAAGGGCTCAAATTACCTCGAAAAGAACATATTAGGCACTTTTTGAGGTCCACAACTGTGGTTCCCAAGTGAACATACAAATTGATTATTGTCAAACTAAGTGAATAAACGATCCAAGCAAGTTATTAATTATTCTAGATGGAGCAAGATGACCGAATATAATCCAGCTACTAATAATTATCTAATTTGAAGAAGTGGTTTAGAAATAAAGCAAAGAGAAGAAAATCATTGACTAATATTAATTGGTAAAACCTTTTGGTTACAAAGATGTTCAACCTTAGAACTACTTAATAAATCTAAATCTCTTAGTAATTCTAATTCTTAAGACTAAATGTATAGGAACAATTAGACACAATGAGAGTCCTAAATCTTTTAGCCTAAAGGATCACCCCCTACAACATAAATAATACTTCGCAACTTTAAGTGCAGTGGTTGCTCATGTTATCCAGCGAGCACAAACTATCATATCCAGCTACCCGATTTACTATCTTTAAGTTGTTTACCTAAAGCGTACTAATTCAATCCTAAGTCGTACCCTATATGTGCCTACCCGTCCCATGCCTATTGTCCAGGAGGTATGGGACACTATGAGGATGATCCTTAGACACATCCTAGACTGCTCAAAAATTAACAAACTACACGCCAAATAGTTCAAACAAGTATGACTTCGAAGAAACACAATTAGCATAAAAGGGGCTCACATTTACCCGCACAAGTAAAGTCACATAAGTGTCAGAATATTAAAAATAAAATGGGTTGTAAAGAATGATATATAGGTGAAGTTGTAAGTGACTAATTGTGACAAGGAAGGAATATGGACCAATCGAACGTAAAGCCTATAGAAATGATTTCTACATGGATATCATAGCAAAAGTAGACTTCACTGATAAATGTTATAGGCAGTATATCTAGGTGATTTATGTCTTAGATTGTTTTTAGTGGTACAGTGGTTAAGTGATATGAGTTATTTTTTTTAATCCTATAGACATGCCTTCTAGGTGTATGGCGTTAGGATCATAGTTCTAAGACATGGTAGCACAAACCGTTAGTTCTTTAGCATAAGAATCCTGTACGCATGGTTTCTGATGTAATAGCGCAGATAGTCAAACAAATTAGCACAGAGTGGGTCTTATAAGAATGATTTCTAAATGACATCGCAAATCACGTAGGCAGTGTTTAATTACCAATTACTTGAGGTCCTAAACTAATGATTTCTAAGCAAAATAGGCAAAGTTGAAGGTCCTATGGTCATGATATCTATTAACAAGTAATACGAAGACAAAGTGCATGGTTGACAAGTGGCAGGCAACGCTATTTGGTCTTATAGGCATGCTATCTACCCAGTCATGGGAAAATTGAACCCTAGCCCCTTTTAACTAATTTTTCCCATTATCATCTTTAAAGATTATTACAAACAAAGAGAAAAATGATTTAAGTCCCTATATAAATTCACAAATAACCCAGTAATACATCTGGGCCTTCACCAACCTCAAACTTCAGGCAGACCAACAGGCCCAATCTCTAGGTGCATAAGGTTGGGCTGACAAGGCACATTCGAACTCAAAACCCAAATCACGCCCAACAGGCCAAGCCCAAATTCTCAAGCAGACCAACTCATTTAACTAACCTCCAAAAGGATACCAAAAATGCAAGTGGAAGGCCATGCAAGCAAGCTATCCACACGACTTAGAACTTAGACAAGAAACACACACATACACCCAAAAACTCAATGTCTGAAGTTTGCAAACTAACCAAGAAACATGATTCCCTAAGTGGTATCCTAGGGTGTGAGGTTTAGAGATTTGAGAGGACATAAGCAAGATAAGAACAACTTGAGAATCTGTCAGCTTTACAAATCACACAAAAGGCTTACATGCATATACCCTGAGTACAATACCTAAGCGGTACACAGAATCACATGTGTTCAGGAGAAAACATACATCTATTGGAATCCATTCAAACACCTAAAAAACATATCCTCTATAATGGTCAAGACTTAGTCCTACGAACATAATTTTGCACCCTATTTTGCACTAGTTAATATAAGATTCAACTTGTGGTTTCTCTGTTGTTGATGGAAGAGAGTCGCCACCTAATATTTAAAGGTATACTAGGATACCTATTTAATTACTAAATTCATATTCTTTATTAGTCTGCTAACCGGTGAGATTATGGGTAAGTGTTCTTGTTCTTCTAAGGGGAAGGTGTTAGGCACCCCTTAAAATCTACCTGAGGTAGCTCCATAGGACTTAGACTAAATTCAAAGGATTAGTTGTATGTATAGTGCTTAACTAGTGTTTAAAGAGGTACAACTTACTATATATTTGGACATAATATTCACGAAGAAGGTGTGTAGCTTTAAAAGGGTATGAATTTATAGAAGATTCTTAGAAAATAGTGTTGGTATATATGTTCTTGAAAGAGTTTTAGAAATGTGTATGATGTTTGTATTTAGAAAAACATGTGAAAAGAAGAGCTAAGTTATAAAACACTTTGTCTTTTAAGAATGAATGTTCATATTAATCTAATAAGGTGAGGATATTATAAAAAGTGAACCTAAGAGTGGCCCTTTTAAATCTTAGACTTGAGGAAATTGTTTGAAAATCTTTGTTTGAACGGCAGCACCTTTGTTATTCGAAAATGAATCAATTTTCTTTTAGAAGGGAAACCTTGCGATTCAATTCTGTTTTTTCTTTTGAAAGAGGCACCGTCGTCTCTTGCTAAGCTATTTTTGGGGCTTCAAAATCTTCAAGAGGAGTTAGCAAAACATAGTAGATTAATGATATAAACGGCTTATGATTAGCGAATGGAGGATTAGCTACTAACTAATACTTCTTTTAATCCTATGTTCTTTAAGGCTTGCCTAAGTTGTTTACATGATTTAAGAAGTAAAGTAAAACATTCAATCCAATAAGATAATTGTTGCATATATGTGTGAGGTAAAACAACAAGACCGCAGCAAAGTAATGAGGCAGTAAATCTAAGGTAGTGAAGCAGTAAGCAATAAAAGAGTAAAGGGAGAGGAGTGACTCTGGTTTTTGGGACTCAAAAAGGCAGGCCCAGCAATAGCAAGAACGGGAAACAACTAACTTCGAACTTCTAGAATATAGCGATGCTGGACTAGGGCCTGAGTTCCTTAAGAACTCAGCAGGCCCAAACAATTGTACATGTTCAAAAAGAAAAGAGAAAGCTATTAGACACAATATTCTGTATATTCAATCATGCATGAAATACATAAGTGAACAATTTGAACAAATTATAACAAACTAACAATACTTAAATATTATGAGAGGTTATACTAATGTGGCAGTTATATATGGTAAATAATTTATATTGAAATCCTTTCATTGTCATTAAATACTAAACCCAAAGAGAATAATGAGTGTTAATAAATTAAAGGCTAAGGGTAGAGTTCCACTCAAGGTCAAAGCCCCCTTTTGAATCCCCCGATACTTTAGAGTTCCCAAGGATCTCAAGGCCTAGAGCAAAGCTTGTGCTGGGGAGAGTAGCCCAACAGAGAGTTAAACTCTACTCCCAAATACCCCTAACCAATAACAACTCATTTTTCCCTATAGGTTTAAGTGCCAATGAGGCTCTTTCAATGTAAACCAATTATCATAGCAATACCACACCATATAAGTGTATACCTCTCTTAGGAGGGTCAAACAGAATACGATGAGGTTACAAGACAACTTATCTGTATTATCATAACCATATTTCTAAACTAAATGGGTGGTCAACATATTAAACATGTCCAAAGGGATAGGTTTTAAACACAGAGAGGCAGTGGTATTAGCATATTACTGTTATAGAACCAAACGCTTGAGATCAAGCACCTTAAGGATAGGTAGAGAGCACAAAGTTCAGATCTACAACAGTTTATGAATACAAATGCCTTTGCCATAGCAGACTAGTCACAAATTGGCTTAACTGGTATCTTGTCACTAGCACACATAGGTTAACAATACTACTTGAAACTTTTGAAAGTATCAACAAGGATTCAGAGAAACAATCATAGTTAGGACCTCTGCAGATGTTGTTAGAGATACTAGAATACAATCAGAGTTTTAACATGACTACAGGTTTACAGATCCAAGTGGAACTCCTTAGAGTGCTTAACAGGATCTCAAACTATCAGTCTTACTTAATTTTGAAATTAATGACAGAACCGCTTCTTCATAAGAGTGTTATCTCAACACTAATCTCATTATGCCACATGCAAACTATTATATCCAAGCAGTAGCAATAAGAAGTTTCCCTTAATGTTCACAGACTAGGGTTTAATTCAGTTTAAAGGGAAAGAGAGAACTGGGTGCAGTTTCAAGACAACACACAGAAGCATGAAATCATGAAGGACAAAAGAGATGCATGCAGAACTTTCATTCAAATACACACATAGATATTTCAACCAAGGTCATGATTTTTACCAACAGGTTGAGTTTCAGTCATTATATAGTCAGGTCAATAAAATCATTAAGAAGGTTAAAGACAGGGGAGATCTTATACTAAGCAAACTTGATTCAGCTGTACAGATTAAAGGTGAACATCTAAACATGATGGAGTTCTTCCCAACTTATAAAAATAGTTAATATTCAGCTATAACAGACATGACTATAGCCTAATTTATGAGAGATGGCTTGATCTTAACAGAATACATGCAAGGATAGTTACTTATGTTCATAAAAGTTCGCCTTAATAAGACTGCTCCATACAATGAGACCAATGGATGTGATTGGCAGTTAAACACGTATATAAGACTTTCATAGTAATGACCCAAGGGCTGCCTGAGGGTTAACAAACACTTATATAAAAAAAGAAAGCATGTTGAACACTTAAACTTCACATACTTCAGCTAAGTGATGAAGGATTAAACCATGTGCATTCACGTATGTTCCAGTTAGAGTCATCAAACATCAGCCTCAAATACAGAACAACAGGATACAAAAAATATAAAGAACACAACAGAACATTAAAGAAAATCTAAAGTCTAGGCAGATATGAGAAGCCATTAAGTCATATTAAGGAACATAATCATACAAGCTATTTGATTCAGAATAAAAGTCATCAAGGTCACATAACATCATTAATCAATACTTATTAGAGATACATGAAAGCATAACAGCTGATCACAGATCAATAACAAGTCATTATGAACCATAATAAGCAATTATAGATTAATGACAAACATCATAATCGAAAACAATTAATAGAAAGACAACAGTATGTTTATGAAGTTCGAATAAAAACAGTCAAAAGAGAAAGGGTGGAGGCATACTGACCTCCTTTTTGCAGCAGACCAAACAAGATTTATCTCAGCCATAATAAAACCAAAGCTTCAAGCTTTTGAGTAGTGAAAGAACTCGAAAACAAAAAGAAACATAAATTGATGAGAGGTAGCTTAAGCTTTTAAAATCTTAGTAGTTTTTGTAGTTCGTATCAAATTTTTAGTTCATGTTAGGTCTGGTAGGTCTGGTTTGTGAGAGCATTGAAAGCCCTATTTA
The DNA here is from genome assembly GCF_001879085.1 of Nicotiana attenuata. Classification (NCBI taxonomy): domain Eukaryota; kingdom Viridiplantae; phylum Streptophyta; class Magnoliopsida; order Solanales; family Solanaceae; genus Nicotiana; species Nicotiana attenuata. The sequence goes on along the minus strand of NW_017670888.1, from coordinate 248,195 downwards.
TAGTGGCCACTAAAGCCTTAGGGTTTCTCAGATTCAGACTCAATAGTGGAGAGTGACAGTTATCAAGTGATGCAAGCAAGGTCGAGTGAAAATATATGAGAGACAGAGGGGAAATCATTAAGGATTTTACCTGAAAGAAGAGAAGTTGATCGTTGAGGGCAACCATCGGGTAAGAGCCTTAATGTCCATAGGTCGCTTAGCTTGACCTCTGGACCAAGAATAATCATGATAACCTCGAGAAACGTTCATGCCTGCCATATATTTAACAAGACAGAAGAGGATTTCAGAGATTTGACATTGTACGACTTGGTCTAGGGTTTCGAATTTTGGGGTTTTGAATCTCCATCAATGAGAATGGAAATATTATCTTAGACTTCATAGCCTAGGGACGAAGCGACTTGACTCTGCTAGTTGGATTTTAGAGCAAAGACGGAATGGTGTTTCAATCTTAAGGATTAGAATCTGATGCCTTAGATTTAGTGAACAAAAGGGGAAATAACAACGCGATTCTTGGATAGGGAAGCAAGAGAGGACGATTTGATAAGAGATTCATGACCTTGCACAAATTTGTGCAAGGTTTTGGTTGATTGATTGTTCATGGTGGTCTGAGAGAAGGAAGACGAAAGAGGAAAGGGGGCGGGTGGGGCGGAAGTGAAAATGATTAGGGTTGCTTGGGTGAGACCAATTGGTCTTTGGGTTATAACAGACGGAAGAGATCTGGGCCATTAGATCATTTGATCAACGGCCCCGATAATTTGGGTATTAACGTATTTTAATCGAGAAAATATGTGAGCCGTCGGATCCATGTGTTTCAACGGCTGAGATTAGAACTAAGAGGCGTTAAAAATAAAGGGAAATCAAGGTAAATTATGGACCGTTGATCGGATGAATCAATGACTCATATGCGTGTGTGTTTCTTATGTGAGTATGGGAGATGGGCGACGTGGCATGAGCAGATTGGTTCAGAGAGGTGGTCGTGGATCGCCAAGGTGGAAAATGAGGGGTTATTGGATTGGGTATTTTCTGGACCGGGCTTGGTATTGGGCCAAAATTAATTTAAATGGTGGCCATTGTGTATTTAATTAAAGAATTGTAATTATAGCCTTTTAGTCTTTTAGCCCCTTTAAAATTAATTCAAATAAACTTAATTATTTTCAATAAAATATACAAAATTATAAATATCAAATATACTACTAATTATTGTAATTACTTATTTATTGTCACGATCTGGATTTCCCACCATCGGGGGTCGTGATGGCGCCTACTATCGGAGCTAGGCAAGCCAAGCCTTTAAATATTTTTTTTGATAACATCCCAACAATAATAATAATACGAGTCATTTAAATAAAAGCGAAAGTCTAAAAAAAAACATAGATAACTGAAAACCAAAGATGCGGAAGTTTAACATTTCTCTACCCAAGACTGGTGTCGCTAACTCACGAACTACTAAAGAGTGCTAAAAACAAGTATGAATAGAAATACATCAATGTTTGTCTCGGTACAAGGAAAACAAACTATAACAAAGAAAGGGACTCCGGCCTGCGAACGCCAGCTAGGCTACCTCGTGAGTCCCTGGACTGAAGTCAGCTCTCGATCAATATCCTACTGCTGTGGTCCAAAAGCTGCTCCGGTACCGTGATCTGTGCAAAAGAGCACAGAAGTGTAGCATCAACACAACCGACCCCATGTGCTGGTAAGTGCCTGGCCTAACCCCGGCGAAGTAGTGACGAGGCTAGACAGGACTACCAAACCAACCTGTGCAGTTCAATATATATATATATATATATATATGCAATGAAAGGAAAGATCAAAGAAATTAAACAGTTAAGAGGGAGGGGAGCATACTATGGGGGAAAGTACAGTCCGGATATAAAATTAGCAATTTAAGTAAGAAACAGGGCAATAACAATAATTAAAGAGAGCAGGAAAAAAATCAACAGTTGCACGGCATCAGCCTTCGTGCTTTTACTCTCATTCTCACCAAAAGCAATCAAATAAAGTGCACGGCATCACCCTTCGTGCTTTCCCTCACATAACTCTCATATCATGGCACGGAATGATCCTTCGTGCAATTTTAATCAAATCAGAGCACGGAATGTCCCTTCGTGCATAAATAATCAAAACATGGCACGGAATGACCCTTCGTGCAAATATAATCAAAACATGGTACGGAATGACCCTTCGTGCAAATATAATCAAAACATGGCATGGAATGACCCTTCGTGCATTATCACTCTTCCTCACCCAAACAGTAATCACAACCAAACGGAGCGAGGGGATAAACAAATAATAAGAAATATTCTGGCAAGGAAAGAACATAATTAAACAGCTAAATCCCGGCAAGGGAGCAACAACAATACTTTCACATCCCGGCAAGGGAGATAATCAATATACTCAAACCATCCCGGCAAGGGATTATTCATATCTCTTTCTATTTCTTTCATGTCTTACTCAATAGTCTTTTTATCGTTCGAGCCAATGCTCCAAAGAATTTACAATTCATAATTAGTCCTCATACTCTTCACATTGCATAGAATTCATCATTAACATGGAAGAGTCATAACAATATCAGGATAAGTACATACAAGGACCCACGGTCATGCTAGACACCGGTGTATAGATACTCGTCACCATGCCTATACACCGTACTCAACATTTAGCAATTAGCAAACAACACTCTAATCCTATTCCCTCAAGCCAAAGTTAGATCAAACACTTACCTCAAATGCTCCAAAATCAACTCAAGCCTCTAGTATAGCTTTACCCCTCGAATTCGACTCCAACTCAGTCAAATCTATGAAATAATGACTTTACAATATCAATAACAGCTAAACAAACTAAACCCAATGCCTAAATATGAATTTCAAAGCTTTCTACCAAAAATTCCAAAAATCGACCCCGGGCCCGCTTGGTCAAAACCCGAGGTTCGAACAAATTCCATGTCACCCATTCTCCCATGAGCCCGAATATACTATTTGTTTTCAAATTCGACCCCAAAATGAGGTCTAAATCAAAGAAAATTAAAAAGCCCTAATTCTACCCTTTTCCCCCAATTTACACCTTAAGTTACATGATTTAGGTCTAGGAATTTGATAAATGATGATAGAAAATGAAGATAACGAGTTAGAAAATACATACCCAAGAAGCTTTAGTGAAGAATCGCTCAAAAAGTCACCTACGGGCTGTGGAGAAGAAGAGCTCGTGTGAAATTTGGGAATAATCCCGTCACTGGTCTGTTTTTGAGCTTTAAAAATCACTGGGCAAAAATGCCCTTCGCGTTCGCGGGAAGGGGGCCGCGTTCGCGAAGGGTAAACTGGGCAGGTCATCGCGAATGCGTGGAAGATAACGCGAACGCGTAGAAGGAAATGCTGGGAGGTCGAGGTTTGTTCTATGCGAACGCGAAAAAGGCCACGCGAACGCGATGGAGGGAGCAACAAGTCTATGCGTTCGCGAACATCTGACTGCGAATGCGAAGAGGAAGTCTCTGGGGTCCTGAACTTGACTTACGCGATCGCGATTATGGAGATGTGAACGCGTAGAAGGGGAACACCATGGGCAGTGCGAACGCGAGCCTAAGGCCGCGATCGCGAAGAAGAAAAGGCCTGTGCAAAAATTGCAAGAAAATCTGCTATGTTTCTAATTGCAAAACCACTCTGAACCACCTCCGAATCACTCCCGAGCCCTCGGGGCTCCTAACCAAAAACGCACGCTAACCCAACAACATCCTACAAACTTAACCGAGCAATCAAATCGCTAAAATAACATCATAAACGAGGAATCAAACCTCAAAATCATCATTTTTTCCATTCTAACTTCATAAACTTCAACTTTAGATATTTAGGTCCGAAACACGTCAAATGACGTCCGATTTCGACCAAACTTTACAGAAAGCGCTTAACAGATATTTAAGACTTGTTCTGGGCGTCGGAACCAAAATACGAGCCCGATACCATAGTCTTTTAATCAATTTTCATTTCCATTTTCCTTAATAATTCCAGAAAAACAATTTCACAGAAAAATTCTTTTCCTCGGCTTCTAGACCTCGGATTTCGACTCCGGCACATGCCCGAGTCCCATATTTTTCTACGGACCCTCCGGGACCGTCAAATCACTGGTCCGGGTCCGTTTACCAAAAATGTTGACCGAAGTCAACTTTAATCATTTTAAAGCCACATTTTGAAATTTTTCACAGAATTTAACATATAATCTTTCCGGCTACGCGCCCGGAATGCGCACGCAAATCGAGGCAACTAAAGGTGAGGTTTTCAAGGCCTCGGAAGCACGGAAAAAGAGAAAAAT
>NW_017670888.1:236823-243887 GCF_001879085.1 Nicotiana attenuata | reverse complement strand
TGTTTCAGCGAACACAAAGTTCGGTAGCAAATCACACTTACTTTTTGCTTTGTTTTGATGCTAAAAGTATGCAGAAGAAGGAGAGAAAACTCAGAAAATTGTAGTTAAAATTCTGAGCAGAATAGTGTTGTATTTATAGCCAAAGTTGGGTCTCTTCAGAATGGCTGTTTATGCAAAACGCCCACAACATAAATGCCATTACATAAATGGCCATTTACTCAATAATAAAGAGGGAAAATAAAGAGGGAAAATTGAAGAGGGTAGTTACTTTTCTGTTACCAAAACAGAAAAACGGATTGGATTTAATATTAATATTTAATATTAATATTTTGTTATTAAAACAAATATTTAATAACATTTTTGTTAATATTTTACTATTAACAAATAAATTTGGTCCAAAAAGTTAATCAATCAATCATTTGACCGAATCCGAATCCGAATCCGAATCCGAAGCCGAAGCCGAAGCCGAAGCCGAAGCCGAAGCCGAAGCCGAAGCCGAGCCGAGCGAGCGACGACGACGACGGCGCGAGGCTTGCCTTCTTCTCAACTCTTTAAGAGCTAGAAGAAGAGCAATTGCTTATATACCCATAAAAAACCTCTTCCTCTTCCAATATGGGACAATGCCCATTTGCCAAGGGAGGGGGAACTTAAAATTTCACTCAAAAATTTCATTTCCCTCCATTTCCCATTCACCCTCTTTTAAGTATTTAATATATTAATTAAATACCTTAAAAACCAAACAGTACATGCCCTACCCTCCCCAGACCCCACTTGTGAGAATAATTGGGTACGTTGTTGTTGTACAGTGATAGTATAATTCATTTTTTATAATCAGTATATTTTAATTGGTTATAATAGGTAATCTTCATTATTTTTCAAGGTACGGATCCCACTCTTTATAAATGATACTTGTAGTTATCCTTTAGGTGATTTGAGTCCGTATATAAAAGTTAAACTCATACTCAATTTGCAGATAAAAGATAATGTTATCTTTTCTAAGGTCTTTATTTATATTCATGTGAAACCATCCAATATTGTTGTAATAACATTTTTGTTATTATGGTTCTAGTTTGAAATCATCAGTTGAGGAGGAAGACAAAAATGGAGGAAATGAAGTGGATATTCAAGTAGACAATGTGGACAATTCATTGGCATTAGTTCCTATGAATCTGCCAAAGACAAAGCAAACTATTGATCCAATTGTTCTTGATGCTACAGTGAGACAAGTTCTTGATGCACTGCATGCTAAAGAGAAACTTCAAACTCAAATGCAAAGAGGGCAAATGATTAAAGCTAGTTAAGCTTCAATGACCATTAATTCATTTGTTTTCTAGGTGTCATATTGCATAATGTAGTCATGCCCCATCAAAGTCTATTTTCTGGTTTTTGGCAACAGACATCATAGGTTATAATATTTTCTTGGGAGGGAATCAAAGAATATATAGGCTAGCAGAGACCCTCTATGTAATTGTCTATCTAGGTCGATCGATCTACATCTTTTCCCATAGCACTAGGTTGTAGCATGCCAAAAGATTAGGTAGAAAGATGGGGTCACTGGCCGAATTGGGGTGGGGTAGGGGTTGGGGGGTGCGAAATCAAAGAATATATAGACTGGTAGAGACCCAATATATAGTTGTCATCTAAGGCGATCGATCTATATCTTTCCCCATAGCCCTGGGTTGAAGCATGCAGAAATTGATTAGGTAAATGAAGGGGTCACAGGCCAAATTGGGTATAGGAGTACAAGTATGGGATCAGTGGCGGATCTAAAATATATGCAATCGATTCGACCGAACTCATTGCGTCTAGCTCGAACTCTATGTGTGTATAAAAACTAAGTTATATGATTTTGTGCCCTTTGATTGCTAGGCATATTGGTAAGTGTATGGTGCAAGAATTTTTAGGGTGGTTTTGTTTTATTGTACAAATTGCTCTATAGGTTAATGAAGCTTTTGAGTTAGATTGGTAATTAGTTAATTTTGAGTTTGGTGTACTTGTTCTTGTAAATAGAGGTTGACAGTTGCCATGTGTTATTCTTGTAATCAGGAAAAAAAATTTGTAATTATCTTCCTATTCCAATGTGTCTGTCACACCTCCTTTTTACACACCTACCCCGAAGGATAATGTATAAGGGAGTTTTTCCATTTAAAGTGACATTATTCGAAACGGAATTATTTATTTATTTTTTAGAGTCGCCACTTGGGATAGGATTGGCTTTTGGTGTCTCAAGTCACCGGTTTAACTTGAATCCCAGATCGAGGAAAATTTCGACTTCCCATTTGGAGTCTGCGAACCAGAAATTCTGAATAAGGAATTCTGTTGACCCGAGAGAAGGTATTAGGCACCCCCGGATCCCGTGGTTCTAGCACGGTCGCTTAAATTATTATAATTGGCTAAAAATCTGATTTTAATACATGTTTTAACTTATGTGCTTTTTAAATTTAAACCGCTTTTATTATTATTTTTAAAGAGAATTGCAACGTCGTGAAAATGCGCCTCGAACCACGTCACATAAATGCACACGCGGTTTTTGACACATTTCAACTTCGTTGGGATTTGGATTTGGGTCACATAAATGTGCACCCGTATTTAGGAAAGTAAAATTATTTAAGTAACGGACCTAAAGCAACTAACGTGTTTATTATCTTTGCGGGAGGCCGTGAAATTCGCTAAACGGCACGTCCCGAATTTTAGGTATTTTGATAGGATCACTTAAAGAGGGCCCCGCAATTTATGCGTTTTATTTGGCGGGGCTCACCTCGTTTTATTATTTAAAGGCCAACCTAAAGCAAACTACGATTTTTTATTATGTATTGTCTTTTAAAATAAAAGAAAAGGCCCCAATTAATTAGCATTATTAATAAACCATCCTTGAAAATATTACATCACAATATTGAATCAAAAGCTTCAGTAAACAAACTAAGATCTTCAGCAGATTGGGCTTCAAAAGCAGCCCAAAGGAAAAAATTGTTTAACTTTAAGAGAGGGGGAGGGATGTCTGGCGCTGGGCCTTAAGCAGAGTCAGGCCCAAGTCTGGTTTGAGCAGAAGCAGTCACGTTTGGGGTCTTAGATGAGCCCAAATCTCTTACTGATTTTTATTTGAATTTTGGCCTACTAATTTTACTCACAACTGCCTTAATTATTGGTAAACAAACAATCAGTTCTAAATTCAACCTAACATGCCAACCTTTGAATCTAATTATCCTACACATATTTAACTGATTTATACATGATTAACCAAACATGTTGAATTCATAACCTTAAAAGCCACATCAATTTCAATCACTACATCATAAGGATTTCTATGCGTGAATTAGATCTGCAAATGAAACAACTAGATTAACTAGCGTGTTAAAAAATTCAAAATACGCCTGCTCTTGAACTAATACAAACGTGCATCTGTTTTGAATTCAATTTCAACTTCTAATGAAGATGATAACTAGATCAGAATTAATTGCGCTACAACTGAGTTTTCTACTAAAATAGGACATTAAGCTATTCTATACTAAAGCTACTACTAGATGAAAAATATCAAGTTTAAAAGTTTCAAACAGTCCCAAGCAGTCCAAATTAATTACAATAAACTACGATAAAGCATTGAAACAAACGAAATCTACAACAGAATCATGCTTCAACTTCATTTCAGTTTCAGCTGGAGATATACATGGTAGTGAATTTCAGGACATGTACCTGGGAATTAGATCACAATAAGAAACAATAGGAGTCAGCAGCAGCAAATGATAAACAACAGCTCAAATTCAAGTTCACAGCCCAGCAAACAGTATCAAATCAGTCCAGAATTGAATTATGGAAGCACAACACCAACAATCAACCAAACAGACTTGAGTAAACCCAAACCAACTCGAAATTAAACCCAGGAAAAGCCTCTGAAACTTCAGCAGCTAGAAACACCCCCAAAATAGCTTGAATAAACCAAAGACGACTTGAAATTGAATCCAGGAACACTAGGAACTCGGATTAACAAGCCAAACTTGCAATCAATCTAAAAATCTCAATGTAACCATACATTTTTGAATTTTTTCCTGTGTATTTTTACTGTTTTTTTTGGTTTTTTGAAGAAACTAAGATCAAAGATGGAAAATTTTTGAATTCTGAATTTCAGATTTGGTTTTGGAATTTTAAATTCAAATTTCAGATTGAAACTTGTAGAACACTTTTGGGAAAAATTTTCAGATCTCAAACTTCTAGAAATTTTTGGGGATTTTTCAGATTCCAAAAACTTGTGAAAGAAGGCATGAGGACTGCCTTTTATAGGCAGGAAAGGGGGAGGAAGCTTCTAGAATTCATTCGCTCATTTTTCCCCTTTTTATTTTCAGATTTTGTTCATTAGTCCTAAAGTTTTGACTTGTTGCCTAAGTTATTATCCTAAGTTCCTGAAACTACAATTGAGGCCCTATTTTAGAAGCTTCTAGGGTGTTCTAGTTTAACCCATAGCATTTCTATGCCACTCTAAGTACCTAAATTACCCTTGAACTCATACTGAAATTACTAGCCTAGTACAGCTATAACCAAACAATTTATTTAACTAGGGTTAACTAAACTAAGCCCTAAATCAAACTAGGCAAGAACACCAGCAAAATTAAACTAAACCCTGAACATGGAATTACTAAAGCAATTACTGAATTAAACTAAACTAAATTGGACTAAACTAATCAAAACTAACAAATCAAACACTGAAAATCAAAATCAAACAAAGTATAAACAAAATCGACTAGAACAGATAATAAAGGATTAGAAACTATAGCACTGAACACTAAATTGAAACAAAACATGTATCAAGACGAATTCAACAACAACAATTAAGCTAAAACCTAGAATAACCAAGAAAGGTTTAAACAAATCAAACAAAATTAAACTAAAAGCTAAAAACAATGACAAGAACAGAATGAAACAAATACTGAACAAAATCGAAACAGAATCGAACGAAGACTTACTGATTTTTGGCCTTCGACTTGGCTAATCTCGAATTTGATTTTCAATTAGTGTTATATGTTTATTTTGTCCAAAATAGACATATAACATTAATTAGAAACCAACAAAAACGCTTGAAATTCCTAAAATGGGTTGACAACTTCGAACCCTAGATTTGAAATTCGCGAATTCCGCTTGGATTTGAGGGATTCTGGCTTGGGATTTGGAAATAGGGAGACCAGGAGAATCCATGGTGTGAAACTGGGGTCATTTGGTGGTGGCGCCGCCGTGGGCGGCGGAGGCGGCGCCACTGTTTTGGATATTCGAGGGGCTAGGCCAACATTCGAGGGAAAATATTTGGGGCATTGGAAAGTGGAGGAGGAGAGGATTTGATGGTGAAAATTTGGGTTGGTTTGGAGCTTGACCGCCGCCGTGGGCGATTTCCGGCGGCGGAGTAGGGCGGAGCCGGCGAGGGAGGCGGGGGTACGAGGAAGAAGAAAAGTGTCTTTAGGGTTTCACCAATTTCAGACACTTTTATTTAATTACCTTGAACTGATAAGGGCCGTTGGATGATGGGAAATGAACGGCTTGGATATCTTGACGCCAAAACGGCGTCGTTTTAGTAGCCTGGGGGCTGGACCGGGTAATCCACAGACCTGGGCTGGGTTTGGAGGGGGTTTTGGGCTGGTCTCACCCGGATTTGGCCCAAAAATGAAGGCACATTGTCTTTTAATTCCTTTTCTTTTGATTTTTTGTTTATTTATTAATCTCTGAATTTTGTTAAATGCAAAAATAAAAAATAAAAGACCCAAAGCAACTCTACAATTGTACTAATTAATTTCTAAATTAACTAATTCCTAAAAAACTAAAAAAAATGCAAAAGACACATTTTTGGTATTTCATTATTTTTCGCAATATTAATTTACTAATAAAAATGCTAGAATTGAATACTAGATGCTATTATGTTATTTTGTAATTTTTTATTTTTATGACAATTAAAAAATGCACATAAAATGCAAACAAAACACAAAATCATGCAATTAATTCCAAAAAATTCAAATGTGAAAAGAAAAATTCTAATTCTAATGAATTCTATAGGAGTAATTTAAGCGTGGCAAAAATCACGTGCTCACAGCTGCCCCTCTTTGCTCGAAGACACGAAGGGTTTTCGGGCAAAGATAAATGAGCAACATGAGGGATTTTTGCCTGCTCGGCTCTCCAGGAGAAGCATTTTTGAAAACCGTCTGACCGAACTCTGCTTCAAAGGTTGCCTACATATCCTTGGCTATAAAGGAATCAGGTCAGTGTAGTTCTGGAAAATTTGGTAGCTGGGGCTACCAGGACCTGTGATTTCACTGTTGTTGCCGTTGCTGCTGCTACTGCTTGTTGACCTCCTTATTACACCAAAAGGAAAATCAAAGCCAAGCTAACTATGCCTATCAACTATGAGTTACAAGATTCCTATCTATAATTCTCTTGAAACTTGATCTTGAGTCTTAGCTGATTTTGTTGTGGACTCCGATCTGAATCTTGATGCTCGCCAGCTGTAGGTGTTTACTTCTTTCTGAAGCATTGGGTCAAAACAGGATCAGCGAAGCTTGTGACTTCAATCAGATTTTGAGCAATCCGCACCCTTGTTTGCTTCATATTTGAGTTCATTTCTTTTTGTTCTTTTCTTCTTTTCTTTATTTTGGATTGAGACTCATTCCATCGGTCATCTTGCACCCTATGTCTTGAGGTCAACCTGCTTAAGATACCAAAACAAACAAACGAACGAAATTTTCTGCCCCAGTTTTCACTAGGAAAATTTCGTGAGTTAGTTGTGACACATATCTAAGCGATCAAATCAGGATTGTGTATCCTTGTGAATGAATCCAGGTTATGCTGGGAAATGAGCGGGTTATGCCGGAACAGAAAAAGGGGCCTCGGGTTATGCCGGGACGGAAAGAAAAAAGCTCCTTGGGTTATGCTAGGGAGATCCTCGAGTTATGCCGGGATTTGGAAAGAAAAAGCTCCTTGGGTTATGCCAGGGAGATCCTCGGGTTATGCCGGGATTTGGAAAGAAAAAGCTCCTTGGGTTATGCCAGAAAAACGCTCAACTCGGGGTTGGAGCCCTAATTTAGGAGATCCTC
>NW_017670888.1:226596-235079 GCF_001879085.1 Nicotiana attenuata | reverse complement strand
GACCTTTGTCCTTGACCTTTTTTTGTTTTTCTCTTTCAATAGCTTGATTTCAAAGCATCTGCCAACATGGCCAGTCGGGATTGACTTGATGCATCTGTTGAGGCTGGGTACTTTTCTTTAGCTTTTGTTAGGGGGAGCCCTGTAAAGCCAATCCTGCCACCTTTTCTTTGTAATAGTTTCGGAATCAGCGTTAGACCGAAAGGGATTCAAGGAAAAAGTAAGCAAGAAGATGAATTTAAAGAGAAGCGTCCCTTTCGGGGGAAGAGAAGGACTTATCTGGGGGTGCATGCAAGCTTCAAATAAACATGACATGCTTCTTGGACTGGATGCCCGACCCGCACAAACTTTCCGCTTCTCGTGAACCCATTGATCCGTATTTCAAAACAAGGGAACCTTGCCAGGACTCTTTTAATGGTGAGATGTCTTCTTTTCGGCCGACCGCGCCCTTTGCGGGTTTTCGCTAATCGACCTCTCTCATTTCTCTTCTCACCGTCGTCCGAAAGTGCTCTTTACGAGTTTTCACCAAACGGACTCTCTCATTTTCAAATTCTCTACTCACCGTCGCCTTATGGTGCCCGAAGGTTTTCACCGATAAGACTCTCTCATTTTATTTCTCTCAATTTGGCCTATATCAGATTCCAACAGTGTTGTTTTCAATTCCCATGCCTTTGCCAGTTGATCAGAAGGACTTGGACAAGGTTTTGGGTAAAAAGAATTTTGGATGGAATTACAACTTTGGAACCGTTTTGGTGGGCTCATTGCCGAACCATTATATCATCTGCCCCAGTTTCAACTTTCGGGGAAATCGGGATTTTTGTTTTGGTGTGACTGAACCCCAGAGAGAGGCTGCCTACGTATCCTTTCGGAATCAAGTCAGACGTAGTTCAGAAAAAACATTTGGTTTTGTTGTTTTTTGTTTTGTTTTGTTTTGTGTTTTTTTTTCATCATATTTTCTTTTTCTTTTCTTTCTTTTTTTGTTCATCATATTTTCTTTTTCTTCTTTTTTTTTTCTTTTCTCTTTTCCTTTTTTTCGATAATACTTTTGGGTTCTAAAGAGGGTGATCAAAGAAGAGTAACCGGCTAAAAGGGTTTACGAAGGATTGATAGTGTTTGAGTAGCGGGAAGGAAAGCCTTCGTCATCTCAATTACACAAAAGCCGTCACCACACGAGGCCTAGACATAATACCTTTTTACTGCATCTGCATTGACTGCTGCTTTGGGATCATTTCCTTCGATGTCTCCCAGATACAGTGCTCCCCTTGGCAATATCTTCCGGATGATGTATGGACCCTTCCAATTAGGAGCAAATTTTCCTTTATCTTCTTGGTGATGAGGGAGAATACGTCTTAACACGAGTTGTCCCACTTCAAAATTCCTGGGTCGTACTTTCTTATTATAAGCGCGGGCCATTCTTTGTTGGTACAACTGCCCGTGACAAACCGCGGCCATCCGCTTTTCATCAATTAAAGACAACTGTTCTAGACGAGTCTTGACCCATTCACTATCCTTAATTTCTGCTTCAACGATGATCCGGAGAGAAGGGATTTCTACCTCTGCGGGTATAACAGCCTCGGTTCCATAGACCAATAAGTACGGGATTGCTCCGATCGATGTACGACGATATCCGAGTAATGCAAAAGGCAGCTTTTCATGCCATTGCCTGGAGCTTTGAATCATCTTTCTCAAAATCTTCTTGATGTTCTTATTTGCTGCTTCAACGGCCCCATTGGCTTTCGGCCGATAAGGAGTAGAGTTTCTATGCGTTATCTTGAATTGTTTGCATACCTCTCCCATCAGACGACTGTTCAAGTCCGCAGCATTGTCGGTAATGATAGTTGCAGGAATGCCAAAGCGGCAAATGAGATTGGAGTGCACGAAGTCTACCACAGCTTTCTTGGTGACTGACTTGAGTGTGATGGCCTCAACCCATTTCGTGAAGTAATCAATGGCAACCAATATGAATCTATGTCCGTTCGAAGCTTTCGGCTCGATTGGCCCAATGACATCCATGCCCCAAGCAACAAATGGCCAAGGTGCTGACATCGGATGAAGCTCTGTTGGAGGTGCATGAATCAAATTGCCGTTCACCTGGCATTGATGGCATTTCCGAACAAAGCTGAAGCAATCCTTCTCCATAGTTATCCAATAATACCCCGCCCGCAGGATCTTCTTTTCCAAAACATTTCCATTCATATGAGGTCCGCATACCCCCGCTTGGACTTCATGCTTAATTCTTCCGGCTTCCTCGGCATCAACACATCTCAGCAAGTTGAAGTCCGGGGTCCTTTTATACAAGACATCACCGCTTAAGAAGAAACCACCCGCATGTCGTCTAATGGTTCTCTTTTGTTCTCCAGTGGCTTGCTCGGGGTATTCTTGGGTTTTAAGAAATCTCTTGATATCATGATACCATGGCTGGGTACTGGGTTCCGCCTCGACCGCGTTGCAATAACCATGCCTTTCTTTGATTTGAATTTCCAGAGGATCAATATGGGCATTGCCTGGGTAAGGCAGCATCGAGGCCAGAGTGGCGAGTGCATCGGCTAGTTCATTGTGACACCGAAGAATGTACTTGAATTCTATCGACTTGAAGCGCTTGCTGAGGTCTTCCACATGTTGCCGATAGGGAACGAGCTTAACATCTCGGGTTTCCCACTCTCCCTGGGCTTGACGGATAATCAGATCAGAATCCCCCATGATCAATAAATCTTCGACATCTTGGTCGATTGCCATATTCATGCCCATGATGCAGGCTTCATACTCGGCAGTATTGTTTGTGCAGAAGAATCGGAGCCTGGCTGTAGCTGGGTAGTGCTGGCCCGTGGGTGAGATCAAGATTGCCCCAATTCCTACACCTCTAGCATTCACTGCTCCGTCAAAGAACAATTTCCAAGCACGAGTGTCCTCAGAGATTGCTTCTACTGAATTTACCTTCTCATCTGGGAAGTATGTGCTCAACGGTTGGTATTCCTCGTCCACCGGGTTTTCCGCCAGATGATCTGCCAACGCCTGGGCTTTCATTGCCGTGTGAGTGACATATACTATGTCAAATTCAGGGAGCAGAATCTTCCATTTCGCTAATCTCCCTGTGGGCATCGATTTCTGGAATATGTATTTCAAAGGATCCAACCTGGTTATAAGGTAGGTGGTGTGATCTTGAAGATAATGTCGTAGCTTTTGAGCAACCCAAGTCAAAGCACAGCAGGTTCTCTCCAACAGAGTATATTTGGCTTCATAACTGGTGAACTTCTTGCTCAAGTAGTAGATTGCCTGTTCTTTCTTCCCGGTTATATCATGTTGCCCGAGGACACAGCCGAAAGAATTTTCCAAGACCGTCAGATATAAGAAAAGAGGTCTCCCTGGTTCCGGTGGGACCAAGACTGGCGGATTTGACAGGTATTCTTTGATCTTGTCGAAGGCTTCTTGACATTCATCCGTCCACTTGACTGCTGCATCTTTCTTCAATAACTTGAATGTGGGCTCACAGGTGGAAGTCAATTGAGCAATGAACCGGCTGATATAGTTTAATCTGCCCAACAGGCTCATCACATCTTTCTTGGTTCTCGGAGGAGGCAAATCCCGGATAGACTGTATCTTTGTTGGGTCTAACTCGATACCTCTCCTGCTAACTATGAAGCCCAAAAGTTTGCCGGATGGGACTCCAAACGCACACTTGGCTGGGTTCAGCTTCAGATCATACTTGCGCAACCGCTCGAAGAATTTTCTCAAGTCTCGAACGTGATCATCCTGAGTTCGGGACTTGATTATTACGTCGTCGACATATACTTCTATCTCCTGATGCATCATGTCATGGAAAATGGTGGTCATGGCCCTCATGTAGGTTGCCCCAGCATTCTTCAGACCGAACGGCATGACTCTGTAACAGTATGTACCCCAAGGTGTGGTAAAAGCTATCTTTTCGGCATCTTCTTCATCCATCAACACCTAAAGATATCCTGCGTAACAGTCCACGAAGGACTGTATCTCATGCTTGGCGCAATTATCAACAAGGATGTGGATGTTGGGCAAAGGGAAATTGTCTTTGGGACTTGCCTTGTTTAAGTCTCTATAATCCACACACACCCGGGTCTTTCCATCTTTCTTTGGAAGTGGGACTACATTGGCCAACCACGTAGTGTACCGGACCACTCGGATTACCCCTGCTCTCAACTGTTTCGTGATTTCTTCTTTGATCTTATCACTGATGTCAGTTTTAAACTTTCTCTGCTTTTGTTGGACCGGAGGACAATCGGGGTAAATTGGCAATTTATGCACCACTAGATCAACACTCAGTCCTGGCATGTCATCATATGACCAAGCAAACACATCTTTATACTCAAACAGGAGTTGGATTATTGCATCTCGAGTTTTCTCATCTGTGTGAATGCTTATTTTGGTTTCTCTGATTTCTTCGACTGTTCCCAAATTAACTGGTTCAGTATCATTCAGATTTGGCTTAGGTTTGTTCTCAAATTGTTCCAGTTCTCGATTTATTTCCCTAAAAGCCTCTTCTTCGTCATATTCCGGTTCTTGGTTCATTATTTCACAGTTAGACAACGTGTTTGAGTCTGGGCATGAAGTCCGCAAGCATGTCATGTTATTTAAAGCCGCATTATTAGAACTGAAAAGAAAAAATAAAAAGGAAAATAACAAAAATCAGAAAGAGAAAAATGGACGATGAAATATTGATTTCATTTCTTGGAATTGGAAGGATAACAGGGTTTACATTCAGGAATTTAAAAGATAAGAAACTAAAAGAAACATCCGAGTTACACCCTGAAATAACTCAGGATGCAGAAAAAGTGGCAGGGCTAGTCTACCGGGACTCTCGCCTGATCGGGAATGGCGTAGCCTTCCAGTTCTGCAGTTTGGCGCTTGGTCCCATATACAGCACCTCAGCGGTGCTGGAGCCCTCTCCCGGCCGAACCATGTGGGTTTCGTATAATATCTTTCTCATTGCCCCACATATCTCTTCAATCTCTTCGGCCGTAAAGGCCTCATCCTCTTCTTCTTTATTGTATTTTGGCTTAACAAAAGTCTCGTACAGATGTGGCAGTGGCTGTGGCAAGACGCATCCCTCTTTCTTTCTCTCAGCCGCCCACTCTACATCATCTGGGGTGGGGTGAAAACCTATCCCGAAGAATTTTTCAGTTGTTGGCAGGGTCACCGGTTCGGATATTCCTTGCAGTGCTTTTCCAAGTCCCTTCCCTGGCTTGAAACCATGTCTGATCATTTCTTTGGCCACCATAATCGAGGCATTGGATAGGAAGGGTTGGGGACAAGGGTTTCCTTCTTCATGCTGGTCCGCCACCACAATTTCGAATGCTTGGTAAACTATGTGTTCACTGCCTTCCCTCGCTTCTAGGCATGGGACAGATGGGTCCCGATAGATTGACTGTTCATCCTCTCCATGAACCACGATCTCCTGATCCTCGTGTTCAATTTCACCATTTGATGGAGGGTAGAGGGCACCGCTCCTGCAGCATGGATCCAAGGCCTTCCCAGAAGAAAACTGTAGGACGTGTCCATGTCTAGCACTTGGAAAGTCACCTCGAAGTCCACCGGGCCAATAGTCAAGATTAGGTCAATTTCTCCAATGACGTCTCTTTTGATACCGTCAAAGGCTCTTACGCAGACATTGTTGGGACGAATCCTTCCAGTCCCGATTTCCATTCTTTGCAGTGTGGAGAGTGGGCAGATGTCAACACCCGAACCTCCATCCACCATGACTCGGTTGACATAGTAACCTTCACACTTGACAGTCAGATGTAAGGCTTCATTGTGAGCCGCTCCCTCTGGAGGCAAGTCATTTCTACTAAAGGAGATTTGATTGACGGCGAAGAATCTTTCTGCCATTCTTTCAAGCTGTTCAACCGAAGTTTCAACTGGCACATATGCCTCATTCAGAGTTTTCATTAAGATCTTTTGATGGTCGGAGGATTTCGTCACCAATGACGGCAGTGACACTTGTTTAGGATATTTTCTCAATTGATCTACTACCTCATAATCAGACATCTTCATTTTCTGGAAGAAAGCTTCTGCTTCCTCAGTACTCACAGGCTTCTTGGATGGAAAGCGCTTTCATGTGGCATTGTTTACTTCTTCTATGTTTGAATATTTTTCCACAGGGGTATTGTCTGGAAGCTTTCCCAAGATCTCTTTTCCTTTATGCGTAACCACCGTCGGATGATAATTCCAAGGCACTGCAGCAGGTTTCGTCACAGGCTTCTGTGGTACGCGTCCAATAACCACTGGCTCACTCAGCCGAGGTGGTTTGATTGTCCCCCGCACCACATAGGCTTGCTTGGGTACGTACACTTGTGTTCCCTTTTTCACTTCCAATTTCTTTGGAGGGCTCACAATTAGCTTCAGCTTTCTTTTTTGGCTCCGCTTTGGTGAATTGGTTTTTCTTTTCCCCTTTATCTTGCTTTGGGGCAACCTTTGGTTTTCTTTCTGCATCAGCAATAGCAATGATGGCCTTTAATGCCGGATCGAACTCTTTATCCTCACAGATCATCCCAATCACAGGCCCATTATTGTGGGCTGGAAATGGATTGTTGGTCACATTTGGGACATCCTCATCCCTCAGTACGATTTTTCTTTGCTCTATTAGATGTTCCACTGCTCGTTTCAGTGTCCAACAGTCATTTGTATCATGGCCTTCTGCCCCTGAATGATTTGCACACCTCACACCGGCTCTGTAGGCAGGCGATGCCGGGTTTTGGTTGTTCTGAGGGACCGGCTGCAGTAGACCCATTTGGACAAGTTTTGGAAACAAATTAGAGTAAGATTCACCAATTGGAGTAAAAGTCTGCCTCCTGGGTGGCTCACGGGGAGGAAAGTTATTCTGTGGAGGACGGGGATTATAGTGGTTTTGGTGGGGAGGCTGATTTCTTGGGAATGGAACTTGGTTTCTATTGGCATGTGGCTGCGGCCGAGCAAAGGGTTGAGCATTCATGACCGCATAAGGTGGAGGAGCGTAAGCCATATCATGAGGGTAGTAATGTTGAAGGGTTCTTTCGAAAAACACAGGTCTAGGAGCCCGGTATCTTCTTGCCCCTAATGCTGCCATAAGCGTTTCCTCTTTCTTTTTTCCTTTGGTCATTCCTCCAGACCCGCCTTGGATGGCTTGGGAAGTTGCTCTGATGGCCGACTGACTCAAAATCCGGCCCGTTTTCAGACCATTTTCTACCATTTCCTTGATCTTAATCGCCTCTGCAAAAGGTTTGCCCATGGCTGACATCATGTTCTGGAAATAATCCGCTTCCTGGGCCTGAAGAAAAACAGTGACCATTTCTACTTCATCCATGGGAGGTTTCACCCTCGATGCCTGTTCACGCCACTTAATAGCATATTATCTGAAGCTTTCCGAGGGCTTCTTCTTCAAATTTGCCAAGGAGTTCCTGTCTGGCGCGATGTCGATGTTGTATTGAAACTGCCTTACAAAATCTCTGGCAAGATCGTCCCAAATGTGCCATCGTGAGACATCTTGGTCCATATACCATTCTGAGGCAATGCCTACTAAGCTTTCTCCGAAGTATGCCATCAACAACTCTTCTTTTCCGCCGGCCCCACGCAACTGATTACAATACTTTTTGAGGTGGGCAATAGGATCGCCATGCCCGTCATACTTCTCGAACTTCGGCGTTTTAAAACCCATGGGCAGGTGCACGTGAGGGAACATGCACAGATCTGTATAAGAAACACTCTTTTGCCCACTCAAACCTTGCATATTCTTTAAACTCTGTTCAAGGCTTCTCATTCTTTTCGCCATCTCATCTTGTTCAGGAGCTTTGGGAGTTTGATCTTGTCCTGGCGTAAGCTCAAATGGTGGTGGCTGAGAGTAATTATATGTGGGATATTGAGGAGGATCCACTGGAAAGACAGGGTTTTGGAAGGTGAAAGCTGAGGGATCAAAGGCGGGCCTTGGCAGTGAAGGTTGTGTTGTAGCAGAGCATGGTGGAGGAGTGAAGATGTTAGGAGCTGCTCCTGCTGGGAACACCTGGGGGCGGACCTCAGAAGGTGTTCTGACGAAGTGAGCGGTCATGGTAGGTTGTCCCAACTGAGTATGAGGGTGACTGATGGGGATATTGGAGGTACCCCCAGATCTAGGGAATAGTTCAGGAAATCCAGGGATGGCGCTTGGAGGCTCCCTTCCATTGGTCCAGGCGTCCCACATCTCCATGAGTCGAAGACGTAGTATCCGATTCTCTTCCGCTGTGACAGACTCAGATGCCGGGATCCCCGAGATGGGGCTGTCCTCAGAGATGGGAACTGCGGGCAAAGTCATTTCTGTAGACATTTCCACACTTCCTTTCGATCTGGTAAAGTATTGATGCGATGCCAGCTTACCACAACCAACCACCGTTTCTAAAAGCTAGGCTGAGATTGACAGCAACACACGGCTAGTTTGAGACAAGTAACAGATAGGTAATCGCACATTGGGGTGTGATGCACCTATACAGTTAAACGGATGTCTACAT
>NW_017670888.1:222684-223364 GCF_001879085.1 Nicotiana attenuata | reverse complement strand
GTGGTTTTTGACACATTTCAACTTCGTTGGGATTTGGATTTGGGTCACATAAATGTGCACCCGAGCTTAGGAAGGTAATATTATTAAATGTCGGGCCTGAAGCAACTAGCTTATTATTAACTTTGTGGGAAGCCATGAAATTCGCTAAATGGCACGTCCCGAGGTGTAAATATTTTTTGCGAACATTTAAAGAGGGCCACGCGATTTGTGATTTTATTTGGCGCGGCGCATCTCATTGATTTTATAGCCAACCTAAAGGACTACGATTTTTCTATCATGTATTGTCTCTAATAATAAAAGAAAAGGCCCTAATTAATTAGCATGTCAATGTATCATTACTAAGATATCCAAATAGGTGTTGAATTTAAACAAAGCAACCTCAATGAAGCTTTCAGCGGTTTGGGCCTTAAAACTGGCCCTAAACAGATCCAATCCTGCCTGTGCAAAGAAACAATGCCCAAACGTGGGCCTCGTGTAGACGAATATCAGGCCCAAGCTATATTTAACCAAAGGGGAGTCCAGTTTAGCCCACACACAAGTCTAATTCTGACCTTAATCCAATTTCGCATACATATTCAACTCATGTGCACTTTGGGAATCTAATATACTTATTCTGAAGATTTCCAACAGCTCACTAATTGCAACCACTACGTTTATGAAATGTATTTGCAGAATGAACC
>NW_017670888.1:80417-219943 GCF_001879085.1 Nicotiana attenuata | reverse complement strand
CTTTTTTTTATTGTTTTTCTTTTCACTTATTTTGTTTATTTATTTTGACTTATTTCATTTTTAAAACACAAAAATTAAAACTACCAAAACCTGATTGAACCCTAGAATTAAACTAATAAACTTTCTAAAATAAACTAAATCCTAGTTTAAAAAGAAAACTAAACAAAAATGTAAAAATGACTATTTTGTTATTTTTCTCTTATTTTGGTAATATTAATTAACTAATAAAACAAAAAAAATATAAAAATCGAATTCTAAATGCAAATATGCTATTTTTGTATTTTCTATGAATTATACCAACTAAAAATGCACACAAAAATGCAAACAAACAAAATCATGCAATTAATTCCCTAAAATTCAAATAATAAAGAAAAATCCTAATTTTTAAGAATTTTATAGGAATGGTTCAAGAGAGGCAAAAATCACGTGCTCACAGATGGTGGGGGTAGGGAAGGATGGAAGGATCCGCATGAAGTTGTTCATGAGGAGTTTGAAAGCAGATGCATTGTCTTGGTACAACAACCAAGATCCCAAGAAGTGGTCAAGCTGGGTGAGCATGACATCTGACATTATGGACAGATTCAGATTTAATACAGAGAATGCACCAGATGTGTTCTATATCCAGAATTTGAAGAAGAAGCACACAGAGACATTTCGCGAGTATGCTACTCGCTGGAGGTCCGAAGCTGCTAAGGTCAGACCCGCCTTAGAAGAGAACCAAATGAACAAGTTCTTTGTCCGGGCTCAGGACCCGCAGTACTATGAACGGTTGATGATGATTGAGAACCACAAGTTCTCCGACATTATCAAATTAGGTGAAAGAATTGAAGAGGGTATTAAAAGTGGTATGGTCAAAAATTTCGAAGCCTTGCAAGCTACGAATAAGGCTTCACAGTCCAGTGGTGTGTCCAAGAAAAGGGACGTTGGGGCCGTTATGGTTGCACAAAGGACCAAGTCTCCCCTCAAATACCAAACTTACCCAACACCTCCAATCACATACAAGCCAACCCCAAATTACCAAGCACCCTCACCCTCGTACCAAGCTCCGCCACCAACTTATCAATCATCTCCACATCCTACATATCAACCTACTTCACCCAGATACTCCCAACCCGCTCATGTCTACAACACTTATAATTCACAACCATCCCATTATCATTCACCCCCTGCACGCCAAAACTTCCCTAGACCTTGGCCTAATTTTGATCGCAGACCTCCAAAATAATATACCACCATCGTTGAACCCATCGACCAGCTCTATGAGAAGCTCAAAGCTGTTGGTTATGTCACCCCCATACCTACTGCAACCCCTGAGAATCCTTCTCAATGGGTTAACCCAAACAAGTCCTGTGCATACCACTCCGGCATGAAAGGGCACACCATCGATGAATGCCGCTCTTTGAAAGACATGATACAGTCTTTGATTGATAACAAGATCATTGTGGCAAAGGAACCCGCTCCAAACGTCCGCAACAATCCTCTGCCAGACCATAAGGGTGGAAGTATCCACATGATTGAAGTAGAAGATGACTGGGATCCCGAGGGATCGATAGGGTTGATCGCAGAAGGTGATGACCCAAATAAATCAGCAATTACTCTTAATCCAATCATAGTCCAGATCCAACCGTCTGAGGACGCTGAGGTGAATATGTCTATACCTCCTGAGTTTGAAGCAGCGCCACCCGCAAAGACACCGGTACCAATTGAGGTTGAATTCGTTTCTCCGGCAAATGCACCCTCACCATTTGAGGTTGCAGTCTTGCCACCCAAGGCACATGTTCTATTCGAAGTGAGGATAGCCGCGCTGATCCCAGTGGCGATATCAACCATGCCACCCTTCTATACAAATGCTATACCTTGGTACTATACAACTGAGGCGAGAAGGAAGGGCAAGGTCAGGACTGAAGAAACTGTCTCAGCACAGGGTATGACAATAACTGGTAGAGTCTATACCCCTGAACATCTAGCTGAATCAAGAAAGCATGCCTCCAATCGGCCACCCCTCATTGAGACAGGTCCGGGCGACCTTTGGAGGAAAGTACAGGCCAAGGAGTATTCGGTCATCGACCGCTGAACAAGACGCTAGCACAAATATCCATTCTCTCTTTGCTGCAAAATTCCGAGACGCACAGGAATACTTTGTTGAAGGTGCTGAATGAAGCGTCCATACCAAATAACATCACTATCGGGGAAATGGCTAATATGGTAGGACAAGTGTTGGAAAGCCATAAGATCACCTTTCATGAGGATGAGCTGCCACCTGAAGGGGCTGGGGCACAACAAAGCACTGCACATCACCGTGCAATGCGAAGATTATTTCATCACCAGAATCCTGATCGATGGAGGGTCCAGTCTTAACATTTGTCCGCTGATAATGCTCAAGAAGTTGGGTAAAAGCTGCATGAGATAAATGATGGAGCAATCAATGTGAAAGCTTTCGATGGTTCTTAGAGGTCCACCATTGGTGAGATTAGTCTATGCCTGCAGATGGGACCCACCTGGTTCGAGGTCGATTTCCAGGTAATAGATGTACCAGCGTCTTACAACTTGCTGCTGGGACGGCCATGGATCCATGTTGCTGGGGCCGTAGCGTCAATGCTGCATCAGGCAGTAAAGTTCGAATGGAATCACCACGAAGTGATCATTCATGGCGACGGTAGCAACCCTATATACACTCACCAGACTATTTCGGCAATCGAGGGAAGAAGGAAGCTGGGTGGAGAAGCTTACCACCATATTGAACGGGTCAATGCTATCGACAAAGACAAATGGTGGGATAGCAAAATCAAAAGTATACTGAGTTGGAGTGGGTGCAAGCCTATGAAAGCGCTCGGCAAAAACTTCCAAGGAATCTCTAAACCTTTAAAACTCAAGAAACATGGCACTACCTTCAGTTTGGGATATGAATACACCTGGGAAGAGTTTAATAGCTGGTCACCACCATGGCGCGGTCCTTACTACCCACTAGAGCAGCCAATACCGCATCTGGAGCAGACCTTCCAACAGACCGACATAATTTATGGGTCAGATGAAGAAGAAGCACTTGCAGCAGTGAAGAACTTGTTTCTAGAGGACAGTGATATGGACTGTTGCGTTATTCTCGAGGAGGAGGGGGAGGAAGGCCCTTCCATACAGGTTGTGAGCAGAGGGGCACATCTCAAGAATTGGACCATCAGGACAACCAACGCCCGATGAGCCTCGGGGTAGCAAGGTTAAAACAAGCATTATTCACTGTTTTATTTACTAAATGATTTTCTTTTCGCATTTTTCAATTCCTGCAATAAGATCTTCGATGTTCAAAACAATTATTCAATTTATCAAAAGCATTTTTATTTTTCTTATGAATTAATATTATTGCTATCGTTTTCTCTCATTACTTTACCTATACAACATTACTATCACTTGTCTTGATGAACCAATGATTGTGACATGCAACGAGACAACGCAACAAACGGACATGGATTCAGAGGAAGATGACATACCTGACGAGATTGTCAAAGAAGTTGAGAATTTTTAGAACAGACCTAAGTCCAACCTGGACGAGATCGAAATTGTCAACCTGGGAGATTCAAAAAACGTTAAAGAAACGCGAATCAGCATTCACCTGTCGCCATCAGAGAAGAAAGAATACACAGAATTTCTAAAGGAGTATGAGGACATATTCTCCTGGTCGTATGATGACATGACTGGTCTGAGTATGTCTATTGTGGCTCACAAGCTGCCAACCAATCAAATGTGTCCGCCGATAAAGCAAAAGCTCAGAAAGTTCAAGCCTAATATGAGCTTGAAAATCAAGGAAGAATTCACCAAGCAGATCAACGCTAAGGTTCTCAGGGTAGTAGAATACCCGACGTGGTTAGCCAACATTGTGCTAGTGCCAAAGAAGGATGGGAAAGTCAGAGTCTGTGTCGACTACCGGGATCTCAACCGGGCTAGTCTGAAAGACGACTTCCCTTTGCCAAATATACATATCGTGATTGACAATTGTGCCAAGCATGAGCTACAGTCATTCGTAGATTGCTTCGTTGGTTATCATCAGATCTGGATGGATGAGGAAGATGCTAAGAAAACAGCTTTATTACGCCGTGGGGAGTGTACTGTTACAAGATGATGTCGTTCGGCCTGAAGAATGCTGGGGCCACCTACATGAGGGCAATGACTACCATCTTCCATGATATAATACACAAGGAGATCGAGGTATATGTGGATGATGTTATTATCAAGTCCAAGAAGGCCACTAACCACATAGAAGATCTGAGGAAGTTCTTCAGTAGACTGCGGAAATACAACCTGAAATTAAACCCCGCGAAGTGTGAATTTGGGGTTCCTGCTGGGAAATTGCTTGGGTTTATTGAGAGCAGCCGAGGAATAGAACTGGATCCATCGAAGGTCAAAGCCATTCAAGAACTACCACCGCCAAGGAACAAGAAAGATGTGATGAGTTTCTTGGGAATGCTTAATTACATCAGTCGATTCATAGCACAGTCTATAGTTATCTATGAGCAGATGTTCAAGATGTTAAAGAAGGACGCCATCACCAAATGGACCAATGACTGCCAAAAGGCCTTCGACAAAATCAAGGAGTACCTGTCAACACCACCAGCCTTAGTCCCGCCTAAGCCAGGTAGACCTTTATTACTCTACCTTGCAGTGTTAGATGGAGATTTCGGCTGCGTTCTAGGGCAGTACGATGAAACAGGAAAGAAGGAGCAAGCCATTTATTATCTCAGCAAGAAGTTTACCCCATACGAGGCCCGGTATTCTCTATTGGAACGCACCTGTTGTGCTTTGACTTGGGTAGCTCAGAAGCTGAGACATTACTTTTGCGCCTATACTACATATCTCATATCGAGAATAGATCCCTTGAAGTACATCTTTCAGAAGCCCATGCCCACTGGCAAGCTAGCCAAGTGGCAAATCCTGTTGAGCGAGTTCGACATTGTTTACGTAACTCAAAAAGCGGTCAAGGGACAGGCACTGACAGACCACCTTGCTGAAAACCCCGTGGATGGAGAATACGAACCCCTGAAAACGTATTTTCCTTAGGAAGAGGTATCATTCATAGGAGAAGACACTGCGGAATCCTATGACGGTTGGAGAATGTTCTTCGATGGAGCAGCAAACTTTATAGGAGTTGGCATTGGAGCAGTCCTAATATCAGAAACCGGTCAACATTATTCGGTGTCTGCCAAACTCAGGTTCCCCTGCACCAACAATATGGCCGAGTATGAAGCCTGCATCTTAGGACTCAAAATGGTCATTGACATGAACGTTCAAGAGCTGCTAGTGATTAGAGATTTAGACTTACTTATACATCAGGTACGAGGAGAATGGGCAACCAAGAACTCCAAGATACTCCCGTATCTGCACCACGTACAAGAATTGAGAATGAGGTTCACGAAGACAGAATTCCAATATGTTCCCTGAATCCAGAATGAGTTCGCTGATGCATTGGCTACCCTATCATCTATGATACAGCATCATGACAAGTTCATTGCTCCCATTCCGGTGAAAATCCATAATCAGCCAGCTTACTATGCCCATGTTGAAGAAGAAGTAGAAGGAAAGCCTTGGTTTCATGATATGGAATATTTGGCAAAATGAGAGTACCTAGAGCTTGCAAATCCTACTCAGAAACGCAAACTTTGGAAATTGTCCAACAATTTCTTTCACAGCGGAGGAATCCTGTATAGGAGGACTCCCGGTTTAGGATTATTAAGATGAGTCGATGCAAAGCTACTAGAGGAAATTCATGTTGGGACCTGCGGTCCACATATAAACAGTTTTGTCTTAGCAAAGAAGATACTCCGGGCTGGTTACTTTTGGATGACTATGGAGATGGACTGCATCCAGTATGTCCGGAAATGCCACCGCTGTTAGATACATGCAGACATGACAAAGGCACCTCCAAACGATCTTAACGCAACAAGCTCACCGTGGTCGTTTGCCCCTAGGGAATGGACGTTATTGGACTAATCGAGCTTGCCGCTTCCAATAGACACAGGTTCATCCTAGTAGCTATCGACTATTTCACCAAATGGGTCGAAGCAGCATCTTACAAAGCAGTGACTAAGAAAGTCGTGGCAGACTTTGTCCGCGACCGCATTGTTTGTCGATTCGGAATTCCAGAGTCAATCATTACTGATAATGGGTCCAACCTCAACAGCGACTTGATGAAATCTATGTGCGAAACTTTCAAGATCAAACACAAGAACTCCACAGCCTATAGACCTCAGATGAATGGAGCTATGGAAGCCGCCAACAAGAATATCAAGAAGATATTGAGGAAAATGATAGAGAAGCATAGACAGTGGCACGAGAAGTTATCATTTGCTCTACTGGGATATCGCACCACAGTTCGCACATCAACCAGGGCAACCCCCGATATGTTGGTTTACGGTACAGAGGCTGTCATCCCCGCTGAGGTAGAAATTCCTTCCCTAAGTATCATACAAGAAGCTGAGCTCGACGACACGGAATGAGTAAAAAGTCGTCATATCCCTTATAGACGGAAAGAGAATGAATGCAATCTGCCATGGTCAACTCTATCAGAACAGAATGTCCAGAGCCTTCAACAAAAGAGTCAAGCCAAGACAATTCACACCGGGGCAGCAAGTGTTGAAGAAAATTTTTCCGCATCAAGATGAAGCCAAAGGGAAGTTCTCTCCTAACTGGCAGGGTCCTCATACTTGCAGAAATGGACGGAGAAGTCTGGCCAAAGCCGATCAATTCAGATGCAGTCAAGCGTTACTATGTGTAATCTTTATGCTTTCCTTATATGATGTAAATTGAACTACGCCTGACCTGATTCCCGTTTAAGAGGGGATACATAGGCAGCCCTATGGGTTCAATCACAATTCAATAAAAATTTATTTCCCCCCACAATTGGAAACTGGGGCAGAATTTTGAGGAGGACCCTCAAAATTCCGAAGTAATTTCAGCCGATCGTCGCACGAGCAATAGTCAGAAACGTCAACCCATCAAACTGGGGCAGAATTTTGAGGAGGACCCTCAAAATGCTATAGCAGGAGAGGTTGCAATGTCCTGAACTACGTCACAGTCGTCTGTTCATCTAAAAGCTATTTTTAGTTATACATTTATGTCATAATTTTACAAAATCATGCATGTTTATTATTGAAATTACTTTGTTTAGCAATGCTACCCCAATGATACAGACGATATCACCAGATCAAAGTCGAAAGGGTCAAGCAAAGCCAGCGGGGGATACGAGCTAACCTCCCCCTTACAAAACTCACGATTTTTCTTTGGATGCAGGCACTAGGATTGCAAAATCCATAAACATATTGTACGCCCATGGGACAAACATTGTTCAAAAATACAATTCTCAGAACCGTTGCACTTGCCAACATTTGCTATTAGCACACACCAGTAATGCTCCGTAGTCACAATGCTCCCAGTAATCATAATGCCGCAATCTGCTATCAGCTAAGAAAACTCTACTGTCATTTGTTATTTTATTTCTTGCATAAGGCTACTATTCTGCCTTCTGAGACTAAACGTTGTCTCCATCTGCATTTGCATTGCATAAGGCTACTATTCTGCCTTCCAATTTGCATAAGGCTACCATTCTGCCTTCCGAGACTAAACGTTGTCTCCATCTGCATTTGCATTGCATAAGGCTACCATTCTGCCCTCCAATTTGCATAAGGCTACCATTCTGCCTTCCGAGACTAAATGTTGTCTCCATCTGCATTTGCGTTGCATAAGGCTACTATTCTTCCTTCCAACTTGCATAAGGCTACCATTCTACCTTCCGAGACTAAGCACTGTCTCCATTTGCAATCTTGCATAAGGCTACCATTCTGCCTTTCGAGATTAAGCTCTACCTCCATCCGCATTTGCATCTTTGCATAAGCCTACTTTCCTGCCTTTCGTGGCTAAGCTCTGCCTCTAATTTTCTTCGAAACTAAGCGCTATCTCAAGCACTATTTATCTCACTTTTCTTACGGGCTAAGCTCTGTCCTTCAATTCGCAAGACTGAGCTTTGTCTTGTCCACATCATACTACTGCATCCTTCATGGGCTGAAATATCGCCAACTCATCCAAAGGCGTCATCGTTCGGAGGCACCATCTTCATGGCTTGAGAACACCGTGTCATGGCCTGAGGATCTCTTTCAATCTTTTGCATATCATTGTTCAAAGGCGTCATGGTTCGAAGGCACCATCCTCATAGCCCGAGAACATCATTTCATGCCCTGCGAATCCTGCACCAAACAACCCATGGCCTAGGACATCATGGTCTGAGGACGCCATTCCTAACCGTCCAAAGACAACATTCATAGTCCGACGGGAATTTGCATCATGTTTAAATTACGCAATATATGCTTGTATCGTTTATTTGCAGGTAATCCGGCGAGCAACGGTCATCCTGACAGGAGCGGTCCCGCTCCAGTTCTCCTAATCATTCCCGTAAGTCGCTTATTCGTTCAACCCTATACGTTGCGTCCGTTCTTGTAAAACTTCATCGATATACTTCGCCGATGACTCCTGAACTACATACTGCCTGATTCCTGTAAAACCAGGGATATGTAGGCAACTCAGAAATCAGGGTGCGGCCTAAAACTCTTCAACCCGTTTCGCTCGGTCAAAATTGGCCATCATATATTTACCCGACAACTCTTTCATCCTTCCCGGGTAAAGAGGGGCAGCTGTTGATACCCAATTTTTTCCTAAAATATTTTTAAATTTGCATATATACCTTCAAAATCATGCATCAATAGCAATTGGTATTTTTCCATAATTTTCCTATATTTTATTAATTTACCCAACATTTTATTTCCAATAAATAATTACAGAATTGCCACACAAGCGATCTCAAAAGTATTTCTTGATTTAATTTATTATTTATGGTCCTATTTAAACCAAATTATTTTATAATCAGCCAAATTGGCATCGTTTGGCTACAATTGCACTAACTTTGCAATTATAGCCCAAGCATATGATTTTATACTATTTTTTCACTAGAAATTAATTATTTGTATTTTAAAATATTAAATAATCTTTTTTAATTACTTTCTGTGCATGAAATTCATTTTTTGTAATTATTAGCTTTTTTGTAAATTATTTTAATTAATTTGAATTGGGTATTTAACAAATAGCCTAATTTCATTTCAATTCTAGCCTAATTAAATCTGACCCCAACCGAATTAAAACTGCCTAAACATCCCAGGCCCAATCCATTGATCCCCCAACCCAATTTCTTGTTTAATCTGGACCGTTGATCAATTTTGATTAACAGACCAGATTCACCCATACCATAATTAACCTAAAAGACTACCCCTCCCCCCCCCCAAACCCTCATTCAATCCTCTCATTCTCTCTTCTTCCCCGCCGTTGCATCCTCTCATCTATCTCAAGCACTCTCTGCTAAACCCTAAGCTCCTCTCGCCGGCTGTTGGCTCGCGGTATCAATGGTGGTTCCACCACCACCCCTAGCCTCCATGGCTCCCTCACATGCCGGATCCTTGCTACTTTGAGGTCCTTAAGAGGACCAGAGGCCTTTCAACTCACACCCATGGCCTTTTCATGCCGTTCTCGGGCCACCCTTGGCCGTCCGAGTAAGATCTTTATATTCTCCGGCTAGATCCATGGCTTCTAAGCCGGAATCTCTCCATCTCTGGGTTATCTCTCCCTTAAACCCTAATTTATCTCTCGACTTCTTAGATCTGTAACATATCTAAGAGTACTCTGAGTTATTTTGCTGTTTTTCATGATAATCTTTCCGACTTTTCAAAAATGCCTCTTCGTCTTCACAGCTAGGGTTTCTTAACCCCTTTTCAAAATGACTTTTCATCTGATTTTCAGTATTACTCTATGATTTTTACTATGTTTAAACGGTTTATTTAAGTTTTTCCTTTTATCTGATTCATTATGTTGAAAACCCTAATTCTTGGTCTTAATCTTGGGTTCTGGGAACTGTCTTTGCTTGTTTGTTCGTTCAATTTGTTCGCATGTCTGCTATTCATGAATATGTTCTATGTTTCTATGACTTTACCCTATTATGCTCATTAGGGTTTCTTATTTTATTCCTTCTCGCCTATACTGTGATTATCTCATTTATTTACAGCAATTTGTGTTAATTCCCCTTAATCATTACTACTCCTATTTGAATCCTTAACTTCCTGTAATTGATGCTTTCACTAATATCTTATGACGATCTCCTTACTGATTTTAATCAAAATATTCTCTTGCCTTATTTTGTGGTTGATTATGCTGTCAAATTGATTCTTAGATATTTTCCTTAATTAGAATTTATCGGACCTAGCCTCTATTACATGCTCTGTACTATACTTATTTCCTTATGTGGCATGTCCAGTCTTACATGATTTCATTCCTTATTTATCAGTGTTTGTTACCGTTTGAATTTTAACTCCTTAATTAAAGGAAGTACCTACACTGATTTGATACTAATTGATACCTAGTTCCATAATTATTGCTGAACTTTGATTCTTGCCTTAGTTTCTGCCTGTTTTCAAACTATAAGTACCCTGGTTTTCATTAACACAAGACACGAACACATTGGTTCAAAAAACTCTCTCTCACACAAAAAACACTCTTCTGCTCTCTTTTCTCCTGTTACTTGCTATTGTTCTAAGTCAGCCGGCTGCAAGCCAATGCTGATTACTCTACTCTATTGCTCCTCATTTTGTGTTTACTATCTTCTTTACTGGTATGTTCTGATTTCAATTCAAGTTTCAAAAACAATATGTTTCTTTTACTGCTTCAGTCCATCCTGTTTCTAGTATGTTTTCACTTAGGGTTTTGTTGTTCAACTTGCAACTAATATGTTTACTTCATCACTTTATCAGCATGCTTCTGAATGTGTCCCCTCCCTTAGACTCATCATGTTTATGAAATGTTATCCCCCTCCTAGTATACCCCAATATGGCCCTTCCTTACTTATGTTTCTCTAATTTCTGCATGAACCTCTCTATCCAAAACAGTTGGCTATCCTTAAGTTACATGATTCTGTGTTAATTCTGAAGTTCCCTAACCCCTTAGCATATTGCTGATTCTATACTTAAGTGCTCCTGCAACTATTTGTTTACCTATGTGACCTATGTGTCCCCAAATCCCACTATCCCTATTTGTGGTTGCTGAACCTGCCTTGGTCCTATGTTTCTTGGTTATGTATGAACTTGTTTTGGGTGCTGTGTTTGGACTGTTGCTTGTTACTCTACTCTCTTTTCAAAAATGTCCTATTGAATAACTCCCCCTGTTGTTTTACAAAACTATTTTAAACAAGTCTCTTTTCAAACTGTTTTCCTGCTTAAATCTTTTTTCAAAACTATGTCGGGCACTCCCACTCTACTCTTAGACCACTAAGTTCTGCCCCTTTTGTATGAGCCTTGCCTTGGGACCCTTGAGCTTCCTCTGAACTTTGACACACAAAAGCTGGCCTTTCCACACTGCACTTACTCTGTCTTGGCTATGAAATCTGGGTGTGAGCACTGCCCGGGAGCCCTTGAGGTCCTTAGGGAACTCCGACACTCCCGGATTATGAGAAAAGCTATGAAACAATCTTGGCATTTGAGCTTCTGGAAATCTGGGCCCGTTTTCAGGCTCTCTATAGTGTATCTTCTTATTTTCCTCTTATGTAATTCATTTCAATATTGGTTTGTAATAATTTGTTGTAAATGAATATTGGGGTTGGCTAGTGAAAAGGGGAGGGTGGTTATATATGTTATCAACATCAATGGGTAGAAACGATGCCTTAGGTTTACATTTCCTATATGCGCATTAGAATCCATGTCTAAGACCAACACATTCAAAACATGTCATGCATTAGATATCATGTTCTTAGGTTTACTGTTTAAGCATCTCATTTGATATTATTTTATCACTTAGAAATCCTGCTTTAGGCTAAATAACAGCATTAACATAAAACTGTTGCTCCTGCACATCCTGAAATCATGCTGTAACTTTCTGGGCATTTAGAAATCATGCTTTAGGAATTCTGCATATCCTGAAATCATTCTGCATTTTTATATGTGCATGTTAGATACCCTGTTTTAGGATCTCGTTCACACTCGCTCAGTCACACCTAGTTAAACTACTGATGCATGAAAAGGACATAAAACTGTCTTACGTTTGATTATCCTGTTTAAGAGAAACTGGTCATAATCCCTGTCTATCTTTGCAACATTCAGAACAGCATGCTTTAGGTAAAATAACTTCTAAACTGTTTTAATAATTCTGGTAATTGTTGTGCGTTATCCTACGCCTAGACAAGCCTTAGGTAATCAACTTTAAAAAAACAGAATCGTCTTTATGATTAGTGTTTAACTGTCAGCATGTTAAAATCAGTAGGCAAGCCTGATTAGGACTTCCTCTCTGAGTTATGCAATAAATCTGACTCTGCTGCCATGCTTAGGGTCTGAATTTAGACCTTAATTGTGTATGAGTCATGTTGTTTGTGTGTACTATATGTGGAGGTATATCTGAGCCTTTATGTGTTTTCCATGCTCCCCTTTAATTGATGTCCTATCTGTTCATTATGTGTCGCCTTAGTATTTTACCTTTAAACTTGAGGGTCTGCCTAGAACCCCCTTTTATAGGATAAGAGTCCTAAATTCCTCCGAGACTAGTAGGAAGGGACGGGTAACAGCATGCAATAGGGGTTGAGACCAACCCTCGCTTTAATTACCTTCATAGGGTGGGAAAAGGGTAGATATGGATATGATGACCGGTGCGTTAATACCACGTGTAGCCCCTCTTTGAGGAGTGTCATACCGGGAATTTAATTGATGTGATCCATATTATAAACAAACCTAGGATACCCCTTTACATTCATAAATATGCTTATATTGTAATTCTTTTCAAAATCTAGCTTTTCATTAACTGTTTTTTCAAACGTCCGTGTACTTATTTTTAAATCCCCTATTATTTGAGCCATACTTGTTTATTCTAAATTGTACAAATCCACAAATACTGTTTGGCCGGGAACCACACTGGTAGATCCTGAGGGGTGCCTAACACCTTCCCCTTAGGATAATTTCAAGCCCTTACCCTATCTCCGGTTACCAAACGTAGTTATAAATGAATTCTCTAGGTGCCCTAACGCACCATAAATCGTTAGGTGGCGACTCTTCAAAATACAAACCCCTTTCCCAAAAGGAACGAGTTGTCTCAACCAAAATGTCATAAACCCGATTTCGCGAGAAAAAGGAGGCGCGACAGCAGGAAAATTAATGCAAAATTGGGGACGCAATTCATATCCTCAAGGTGGAGGAAAAAGTGGTAAAGTGATGGCGTCGTGCCGTAACGTTAAACCAAGCGCTTGTTGGGAGGCAACCCAATTTTATTTTTATTTTTTCTTTTTCTTTTTGTTTATTTTTTTAATTGTGTTATATTTGCAGTGTTGTTTTTGTGTTTTGTAGGAGTAGGAGCATGGAGTCAAAGCCAATAGGCATGTGCAAAAGAGAGCAGGTGGTTCAAACTAAGTGTGAGGTACCCGCACAAGGGATAATACCTGGCGAAGTCTTAGTACCCGTGAGCTACTAATTCTTCGGCCTTTGGCCTACCAGAGAGTCTCTTTTACCCTCTTGTTATTTATAGTGTGCATTGAGAATATTGCACAATTTTAAGTGTCGGGTGAGAAGATTGTTTGGGTGATTTTCTGTGCTATTTTAGATTACAACTCAATAACCAAGGGACTAACTCTAGTACCTGTGAGCACGTGATTTTTGCCCTACATGAATTACTCCTAGAAATTCAAACAAAATGATTTCTTTCATTATGTTACAATTTTGTAGATTTTTGGTGACATTTTAGGTTAATTGACTGCATTTTATCTGTGCATTTTAATTAGTAAAAACACAAAAAATACTTGGCATTTGCATTTAGGATTTAATTTCACATTTTTAGGATTATTTAGTAGTAAAGTTACTTTACAAAATTAAAGAAAATAGCAAAAAATGGTTCTTTTCCCAGCACCCCACCCAAAAATGGTTCTGGGCCATTTAATTAAGTTCTGCCCAACCCAAACACGCCCCAGGCCAGCCCAACCCACGTCCCAACCCGGTCCAGTCCCACACCCCACCCAAAACGACGTCGTTCCCTTTCTCTTTAATCTGGTCCGTCGATGTATCTCAATCCAACGGCCACGAACTGAGGAGTTATATGTATATAACTGTCCGAACTCATGCCCCCCCCCCCTCTTCTCAGACCCCCCTATTCGACCAGCCGCCTTTATACCTACCATCCACCACCGCCCTCCGCCGCCCGCCGCCTGCCGCCCGCCGGAAATCGCCTGCGGCGGCGGCCGGTCACCAAACGCCTCCAAAAACACACCACAGCGTCCCCTTCATCTCCTCATTCCCACTCTGGGATCAGTCTTCCTCAATGCCTTTCCCAACTCCTCGAATCTTCAAAATTACCGTCACCGTCTCCGCCGTGTCCGGCGGCGGTCACCCCAAACTCGTCCAAACTAACACCCCTGAACCGCCTTGTTCTCCTCTTTCCAAACCCCCAAACCCCGTCCCTCGAATCCTCGCCGAACTCCTCGAATCTCCGATCAAAGTTCCGGCCGAAACCCTAAATTTCCCAAACCTCACCAAATCGATGCCATGTGCTCCCCTCGCTTCCCTCATGTTGAATCCATCGTCAGTCGCATTCAAATCTCACCGGAGATGTTCGAATTTTGAATCTGAGAAGTGGCAAGACTTTAGAAGTTAAAACCAGTAAGTTTCTTATATTCTTTAGGTTGTTGTTTAGTTATCTGATTTAATTTCGCTCTCATTATTGTTAGGCTTCATGAATAATCAATTCGAGTTTCTTTTAGAGCCAGTAATCCTTATTGTTTCTATTCTGTTCATGTCGGCTGAATTCTAATAATATACGACACGAATTTGGTTCGTTTAAGTTTTATCATCATAGTTCTTTGTTGGTAATCAGTGTACTAGGGCGTATGATTAATGTTGGAGTAAGTCAGTAGATTTTTCTTTCATTTAATTAATGCTTCTTAATAATAATTGATGCTGACTTTAGTCTTTAGTTTTTGGTTCAATTTTTGCTTTGATTTTCTGCTTGGTTTGAATATTGTTGTCAAGTGAGTAAGTCATTGATGATTCGACTCCAGTTCAATTTGGTTTGAATTGTTGACTTGTTTGGTGAATTAGCTTAGTCTGGATTAACAATTTAGTTAGAAATTCCATGTTCTGATCAATGGGTTGAGTAGTTAGTTCAACTGTAGGGTTTGTTTGGTTTTAGCTGAATTCCTCTTTTCTGTTGGGTAATTAACCATGGTTACTACTAAGGTTAAGGGGGTGGGTCAAGTAATTCTAGATTGGTCAGTAATTTCAGGGGATTCAAAGGGTAGTTTAGGCATGGAAAAGGGTAGTTTCATTAAGATTGGTAATTGTTGAAGTAAAGTAAGGGTAGAATAGGAATTGTAATGGGTATAGAACCTTCTAGGATGGACTATAGTGCATATTTCAGTAAACTTAGGGTAGTTACTTGTGTGACAAGTCAGAAAATAAAGGATAAAAATAGAATTAAAATAGGGACCAATGGGGTAAAGGGAAAATCTGAAATTGGACCTAAGTTCACCTATAAATAGGCATTCATTTGCCTTGATTCACAAGTTTTTGAGCCTCCAAAAGTTCCCCCAAAAGCTCCCTCTTGAATTTCAGGCCTGATTTTTAAAATTTAAGCTTGCAAAATCCAAAAATAGTAGATAATCGATAAAAATCCAAAAAATACATTACTATTCCATCAAATAATTCGAGCTAGTTTGAATTCTGATTGTTGAGATCTATTCTTCTAGTTTCGAGTTTCAGAGGTCCATTAATTTGATTCTA
Source organism: Nicotiana attenuata (assembly GCF_001879085.1). NCBI lineage: Eukaryota > Viridiplantae > Streptophyta > Magnoliopsida > Solanales > Solanaceae > Nicotiana > Nicotiana attenuata. The sequence goes on along the minus strand of NW_017670888.1, from coordinate 204,122 downwards.
GAGCAATTTTCAAGTTGGATTGTTTGACTTTGGATAATTTCTGGTTCGTTGAGACTGTTATGGGTCAATTCAAGTGGATTTGAGATAGCTAATTGGGTGTTTAAAGTATTTCGGTATTACTGGGGTTATTTGGTCTACCCCGTTTGATTTTCAAAACACTCCTGGGCTTCGAGTTTGATTCTGCATTGCTGCTGCCTCTTATTCCTGCTGCTGACTCCTTTCTTCTACTTTGCTCCAATTCCAGGTACCTTTGTTATCTCCAATAGCATGAAGTCTCACTCGATGTACCTGACACTTGTGAAATCCAAATGATGAAGTTTCTCTACCATACAACTCTGTTTTGCTTTCACTATTAGTTCAACATGTAGCTGTAGGTTCATTACTGATTTATGTTAATTAGGACTGTTTGGATTCGTTTCAATCGAACTGTAAGCCTTTGGACTGTTGATTCTAAGACTGTGCTAGGTAGGATTATTAGACTCCTTTTGTAAAGGACTGTGGATTAGTTTGAGTTTAATCGTGAATAGCCTGAAATTCGTATCTAGTGGTGTTGGGTTCGATGTAAATTGGTGCTGCTTTCCCTGTTGCCATATTACTTTAAAAATAGGAGTCAGAAGCAGCTAACAGTATTGGAATATACTAGCCTGTTAGAGCTGCTATAAAACAACGTGTGTTGGTTTTAAAGTACTCTTAAGTGTTAAACGTTACATCATTGCAAGGTTCATTGCTGGATTTAAGTGTGAACAGGAGTAAGAGGGTTTATAAGTTAAACTTTATCAATAGATATCACTTTTTTTTCTGAGTAAAATCAATCATCAAGCCCTCCCTCTTCATTTCTTTGATAATCAATGGGGCTTTGGGTTCACAGTGGCTGGATTGAAATATTGGGCTCAAACGCTGACCCAGCAGAAACGGTCAGGCCCACGCAGCATACAAATGCTGCTGGATTGAAATACTGGGCCTTAAAAGTTTGGCCCATGAAGCATACAAATACTGCTGGGTTACCTTGAGAGCTGGCCCAGCGCAGGGCTTCTATTGTTGCTCTTGGGCCCAGGCCTAAAACCTGTAAAAAATTATATCAGGAATATGGAAGTTGATTCACAAATATAAATTGGGCTTTGAATTAGGTAATAAGTTCGAGCTAAAGAGTCTTTCCCTTTTGTTTGAAATTGAATTCGAATTTGAGGCCCAGATTTATAAATGTGAATTAACCAGTTATTTTCTTTTGAGACAAATTCAATAAAATCATAGTTAATTTAGGATTAGCCCTAAATAAAAAAATGAGACGAGCCTCGTTAAATCGGATGAATAAACTACGGAGCCCTCAATAGATGTTATAAAATACTTAGAATCCGGGTGAACCGCTTAGTGAATTTCGCGGTTTTTCCCAAACATAATAAAAGCGTAGTTGCTTTAGGCGCGTGTTTTAATAATATACTTTCCTAAACTCGGGTGCACATTTATGTGACCCAAATCCAAATCTCAACGGATTCGGAATGTGTTGACAATCACGGGTGCACTGGTGCGACGTGGTTCGAAATGCATTTTCACGACGTTGCAATTCTAATTAAAAAGACATAAAATAAAAGCAGTTAAAATAAAAGGCACATAGTTTAGAATATGGTTTTTTTTTAAAATAAGATAAAGGCAAATACAATAGTTGAGCGACCGTACTAGAACCACGGAACTCGGGAATGCTTAACACCTTCTCCCGGTTAACAGAATTCCTTACCTGGATTTCTGGTTCGCAGACATAAACAGAGTCAAATCTTTCCTCGATTCGGGATTCTAAACCGGTGACTTGGGACACCATAAATCTCCCAAGTGGCGATTCTGATTTTTAAAAATAAATCCCGTTTCGATTGTCACTTCAAGTTGGAAATAACTCCCTTTATTATACCCTATTCCGGGGGTGTAGTGAAAATAGGAGGTGTGACAGTACCCTACTCCCAACAATCAACTCAACTGTAGCTAAGCTTTACGTTACAACTTTATAACCTAGGAGGCTAACTCTACCCTTCCCCTACAATCAACTTAATTGTAACTACCCCTTTTTAAACTAACTCTAGCATAGAAAGCGAAAACAAACTCTTCAGAATTTGATCACCTATGTTTACACTTCTCAAAAGCAAAATAGGTTACAATTTAAGAACAATTGGCTCAACCTAAACAACTAAAAAACTTCAGCAACTTCGTCTTCTAGACCTGGTTCTTAAGTTGAGCAGCTTGAATCCATGAAAGCACCTTTTTGCTATAAATACAATATTCTTTGATTGATTTTATGTATATGCACGGAATAACATTAGCTTCAATAGCAACAGCGTGATGCTTGGATGAAATCCTTATATAATTTATGCTCCAAAAGCTAAAAGAAATCGGTTAAGGAAATGAATCCTTTTAGGATTTGGTTTTACTATTTGTTTCCAGCTCCTCAAACCTATTCCTTTAATGCAAGTATTTCCATAATTGATAAATCCTTTTAAAAAATGAGTTCCTCCAGCTAATTTTCTTGTATCCCACAAATTTAATTATTCAAGGAATCCGACTTGCATTAGGATTTGACTTTCCTTAAAAGACTCCATCATATGTTTTTCTTTTCCAGGCAAGTATTTCTATAATTAATGCATCCTTGTTGACCACGAATTCCTCTATTCATTACCATATTTTCAACCTATGAGATAAGTCCTTCAAGAAATCCAAATTGCAACAGTTTTCAAGTTCAACCGACTTGCACTAGGAATAATTTCTAGCTTCTGATCATCATCTTCAAGGGACCTGGTTCTTTTGATATTTGCATGACACATCTGCAACCCTGTATATCATAATAGAAAATATCTTCACTAGATCTTGTTCATTGTCAGTTGTTGGTTAATGTAACAACCCAACCCATTAGTGATATTGTCCGCTCTGGACCTAGGCCCGTACGGCTTTAAACTCGTCACTAGAGTCTAAGGATGTCTACTATTATACCCAACATCTCTCCTGTTTTTTGCCGATGTGGGTTTCGCCTAGGGTGTCACATGCACCCCCTTAGGGACTCAGTGTCCCCGCTAAGGTTTGCCACACCACCGCTCAAGGTTGCATGCGGAGTGGTTCTGATACCATACACAATAACTCAACCCATTAGTGATATTGTATGCTCTGGGCCTAGGCCCGCATGACTTTAAAACGCGTCACTAGAGTCTAAGAATATCTACTTATATACCCAATATCTATCTCGTATTTTATCGCTGTGAAATTCGTTTAAGGTGTCACAGTTTTGCAACTCCAATAAAAATTTTGTTGTGTCAAACTGAAGAAGAAACATTCATACATTTATGACATATATCCCTTTCAGTTGGAATTACTCGACTCTTGGTGTAGTTTTGATCAAATTCCAAGACTTTTGCTAGTTAAAAATTATAAGTTAGGCCTTTTATTTTAGTCCCTCCCTTTTAATTTAGATGATGCACTTTTTTTTATTAATCTGTTCCGGAAAAAAAAACACATTTTTATATTACCGTTTTACCTATTTTAACTTTAATGAGAAATTTTAATCGTCACACAAATATTATGATCCCACAAAGCTTTTACCCTTTCTATTTTAATGACCACAAGTTTCAGAAATCATCCTTTTTTAAACTTCGTGCCCAATCAAAATGTGTCATATAAATTAAAAACGAAGTGAATAATAGCGGTTTGGCAAAAAAAAAATTGTTTGGCCAAAAGTATTTTTTTTGCCAAAAGTATTTTTCTCCAAAATTAAGGTGTTTGGCCAAGCTTTTAGAAGAAAAAAGTGCGTTTGAGTAAAAGTAGAGGCAGTTTTTTGAAAAGCAGAAAAAAATAACTTCCTCTAAATCACTTTTCTAAAAAACACTTCTGAAAAAAATACACTTAGAAACACTTTTAAAAGTTTAGCCAAACACTAATTGCTGGTCAAAAGTGATAGTAAAATTAATTAACCAAACACAAATTGCTTCTCACCAGAAGTACTTTTTTCAAAAAGTACCTTTCAAAATAAGTAGATTTTAAAAGCACGACCAAACATGCTATAACTCATTTTTGAATAGAAGTTGCATAGAAGTCCTACAAAAATGGGCTATGCAAAAATGGGCTATAACTCATTTTTGCTCAGATGGTCAGCACCTCCACCTACAATCCAAGGGTCGAAGCAATAGCTCCAACAAGGGGGAATCATAGGGGAGGGGAATCGGCCAAAAGAAAATCCAAAAAAAAAAAAAAAAAAAAAAGCTAATTTGACCCACTTTTAGACTTACCCAAACACCCTCCTAAGCCTGTTTGGTTTGGATTACATTATCGGATAAATATAAGAATTATATCAATTCATTAGTCATGTTAAGTTTCGATCATTGTACAAAAAATTGACTTCTCGTTTCAATAGGCAAATGTTACTACTTCATTCGATCAAACAATCTATTATTTGTAGATACATATATTTGTTTTCGTATGTTGTAATACCATTATTGCTAATTGTAATGTTTTATCATATAACTTGCAACTTGCAAATCGATCAAATTGTAATTTTGCAAAATCTGACAAACTACTCGAAGAAAAGGACGTGAATTGTAGCAGTTAAATTTCTTGGTACTTAAAATGGTCATGAATTGCAAACAGGGATGTACACAGAGTACTCTTTCTATTCGGGCTTCGACTGCGAAACCAAGGGAAAAATTCAAAAATAGCCAGATTTACAAGTGGTCATTCAAAAATAGCCACAATTTTGAAAAATAATCAAAATTTAGCCACTTTTCATGTAAAGATAAATCTGAACGAAAACATTATTCAAAATCCGAAAAATACTCCGCATTATATACTGGAATTCTAGTATAATATACTGGAATTTCAGTATAATATACTGGAGTTCCAGTATAATATACCGGTCCAGCATAATATGCTGGAAGTTCATACACATGTGCTTCAATCTCCAGTATATTATAATGGAACTTTCCACGTGTTGGAGTTCCAGCATAATATGCTGGAAGTTCATACATAGGTGCACTGATAGTATATTATGCTGGAACTTTTCGTGTTGTAGCAAAATAGTGGCTATTTTTCAATGACTTTGCAAATGCTGGCTATTTTTGAATAACCAGTCCAAATTCCATCGAAACCAAGCGAAAAGAGCTTGTTTTCCAGGAAGGCCAAGCAAATCTCCATACCACAAAAAACTCAGAATGCCTTGCTGGTGAAAAAAAAAATATAACCAAATGTGCCTAACCTGAAAAGCAATAGAACAGACATTAGTCGCAGACGATCCATCATTTTCATGGCTTACTAGCCAAATCACTTGAAATAAAAACATAAACCTGAGCCAGCAAAATTAGCTTGATAACGGAACAACCAGAAAATAAAATATCACACTGCTCACAAGATTGGGTATAACTTGGAAAAAGAAACTGATCTCTAATTGAAATAGAAAATCGAAACTGATCTCTTTCATTGAAATAGAAACCATTAGATGGAACTTGACAAGAGAGGATTTAAGAGCTCACCAAGCTTAGAGACACTTCATGTGGACAATTGAGGGACCAAATCATCATACTTGCCCTTTGTTATAAACATCTGCATGAGACGTAGGTGTTAGCTACTAAATCCCTTGAGCTTAAAAGATTTAAAAATTGATCGATTGACTTATGAGTGAAGTAAAGCAAAAAGAAACTAACTTGTTTGAAACTACAGAGGCAAGCGCTTTCACCCCCCAATCCAGGAGCTGTACTTCCTCTCAGGTGGTGCAACCACATTGATCTTTATGCTCCTTGGAGCAAGAGTAGTGATTTCCTTGCTCATACATTCTATTATACCACCACCAAGCACAATATTTGAAAATAAATCTTTCCTAATTTCAACATCACATCTCATGATTGAGTTGTAGGCTTTTTCGTGATTTCCTGTTGCTTCCATTCCAACCAATGATGGCTGGAAGAGGACCTCAGGGCAACGAAACCTCTCAGCTCCAATTTTTAATGACTTCTCCCCATTTTGTGGTTACTGTTAGCAGGCAAAAGGGGTTCTGCTCCCAACATATGCGATGTGGCAAAAAGACTAACTCAATGGGGTATGGAAGGTTCCGTCAGTATGATGATCATACAGGAAGTCCGACTAGGACGTAAGTGGCAGGGAGATGTTCACACCAATTAATTGTCTTATAGAGCAGGGAGAAAATTTTATCTTATAAATCCTTTAAGCTTGATGACTTCCCCTTAAAATCTAATGAATATTTCCCAGCAATCAATCGTCTCAGCAGTCTTTGACTTTTCCCTTATAGAATCACTTGTGAGCCAGTACACAAACAAAAATTTAATGTTCTTTTAGTGAGACACTTACACAGATAATCAGGGCAAATTATCAATTCAGGTACACCACAAAGCATTCCATATTGTCAGAAGGTCTCGTCTTCCTTCACTTCGTGAGGCAATTAAACAGTGTCGTGAAACAACCAATGCACGTTCTTATTTTTTAACCACTTTCATGGTCAACAAAATTTTAGACCAGAACCACATGAAATCATCATACCAAGTGTCAAACTGAATCTAGAATAAAGATTAGTTAACCAGTTACACAACAAATAGTTGAGCAACAAATAACAAGAGCCAAGCACATAACCAATATGATCAATAGAGTGCAAGTGAAACAGAGGCAAATTGAAGCTTACCTTTATGAAATCGCAACCACTTCTTATTGCTAGTTCAGTGTTGAGAGTGTTGTGACCAGGAGGTCACGGGTTCACGCCATGGAAACAACCTCTTGTAGAAATACAGGTTAAGGCTGCGTGCAATAGGCCCTTGTGGTCCGGCCCTTCCCCGGACCCCTCCCATAGCGGGAGGTTTGTGCACCGGCTGCCCCTTTTTAGTGTTGAGAGAAACATAGACTTTTCCTGGTAAACAAAAAGTGCCAGAAAATGGGGAGAAAGAAAAGCTAACCAATAGATTTTGGATCTATACTTTCGGGCATTGCATACAGACAAACACATATATGGTTGGGTATAAAAGCTGAATAATAAAGGGAGAAAAGTGGAAATCCAAACTCATGATTGTAGCTCTTGGATTTTTTTTTTATCTTTTTATTTGGTATTGAAGATGCCATTAACATTTCATTTCAGATAGATTAGGCTTCAACAAATTTGGCCTAAAATACAAAAAAGAAACTGACAACAAAAAGAGACATTTCAGAACACATCCATATTTAGCTCAATTGCAACTGTAGAGGCCGGCGATCCTCCTAATTTCTCTCTCCATTTAACACCAAAGATGAGCATAGAAGTTAGTGGAAGAATCTCTTTCGACATCTAGCTGATCCCAGCTCCTCATATTCAGCTTTGGTGACACACATTGCATCAAAATCAGGACTTGATGCCAAGAGTGATCCTCCACGCCAAACACCTAGTATAGGATCTTCTTGAGTCGTAATCTTTAAACGGTATTTATATGGGACAAGTGGCCGAAGGTCCATTTCTAGTCTTTGAGCAAAATGAGGGAATAGAGTAGTGCCTCCCGTCAAAATGATGCTCTCATAGAGAAGAGGTTGAAGATGAGAATGGCAGGAACTGATAGCTCTAACAATGCACTCTGCAAGTCCAGCCTGATTCAGTCCCAAGTCAGCTGGACGAAACATCATCTCTGGGACGAGGAACCGCTCATTTGTCAACCCAAATTCATTTTTTGTCAGATCAATTCTTCTTGATCCATCGTTGCTCCGCAGCTTATCCGTTTGTCCTCCTGCTGCTTTGGAGCTGCTTGATCATTATACAAAGAAAGGTATCTCTTTGCTTCTTCCGGATCTTTTAGGAATCCCTTAGTATGTGTAATACCATCAGGAAGCACATACGTGCACCTAAACAAATTGTCATTTCCCGGTTTCCTAGCAATCTGCAAGTCCCTGGCAACATCCAAAGACACAAAGCAGAGTTTCTCTTTTACATCATCTATAAGGAATTTCTCGTCCATCAAATTAACGCTCCTGTAGCTCACCAACTCCTTCAAGAAATTGCTCAAAGCTTTCCCACCAAGATCAAGCCTTTTTAAGCCTTAATTCAATGTGAAATTCTGAAACACGGGCGAGGCATGAGTAAATGAAAATCCACAGTCCACAACTAAGCTGCATTGAGCTTTAGACACAATCCCATAAGGGCGACGAGATGCCTCACAGAGATGGACCAAAGAGGGGGAATCCGAAACATAAAGAGCCTTAAAATTGAAATCTTCGGAGACGATTTCATCAAGGGAGTGTTATATTGAAGGGAGATTGAAAAGGGGTTCAGTGAGGAGGAGAGAGGACTGGGAAGGAGTGATGTTGAGGAGGTTGGAGAAGATATGGGACCAAAGGGAGGACTGGAGGTCCGGGTTGATAAGGTAACCGCGGTCAAAAGGGCGGCGGACGGTGGCGGAAGTGAGGTCCAAGTCATGGGAAAGTAGCTGATCCGCCATTTCTTGGAAGAAAGTGGACGCCCCATGCTGTTTGGGACAATAGTTGTTGGGTCTCTTTCGCCACCTATTCCAGCCTTGATTAGGCCCGCGCCATTTTCCAATACTACAACGTTATTCATTTTGGCTCTAAAATTATCCCTCATCTATTGGGAGTAGGTCAATTCTTCCCCCAATTCCTCAATCTCCATTTATTCGGTCTTCATGTATGACAACTTTCTATCTCAGGCTCGGTACATTCACTATCGGTAGCTTCATAGACATCCAATTTGTCTTGAAGTTAAGTTATTCTAGCCAGCAACTTAAGTCTATTAGTGTTGAAGCTGAGTGATTATAGGCAGTAAGTTTGTTGGAACAATGTATGCTGAGTGATTATAGGCAGTAAGTTTGTTGCTTATGGTTTCCACTTTACTCTTTCGTCTCAGCCATTTAGACATGTGCCAGTATTGGATATTGCATTTGACGGGCCATCTAGAAAGGTGTATAAATTTGTCCAATTTGCATCCAAATTCCTTAAGGAAAGAGATAGTGATGTCATACTCTCTAGGGTGAACATCCAAATACATCAATTTTTGGACTCTTCACTCGTCAAATTGTTGGAGAAATGGTTGTCTGATGCCATTGAAAAAGGGGTCCATTATCTTAGTCTAAGCGTAAATAACACAACAATTCGTGGAATCCATGTATCACCCCTGAAGATACCCCCACTCTGGGGTTATCTAGAACACTACAGCGTTTAACATTGTCTTCAAAAAGACAAGGCATCTCTATTCCACATGGCTGGAAGATTCCCACTTTGGGATATCTTGAATTGAGAAGTTTTCTTTCAACCATGATGTCTATGATGACAGATCATTTTGGTTTCATGGGTGTTCAAACTTGGATCACCTTGTCTTAGAAAAATGTGGCGTTAGGGGTGATGAAGTAAAAGAATTACATATTCAATTTGGATTATTGAGAAGGCTAGTAATTCTTGACTGGATATTCTTTACCAACTTCCAGGAAGTAACACTCAAGGTATCTACTCCAAAGTTGGTGTATTTTGTTATGAAAGGTGGTCATGCTGCTAACATAGTGTTCTTGGAAAGTATGCCCTCTCTCTGCAAGGCCTGTATATCTCTCCCCTGACTTGTTCCCATACCCAGGAATAGTGAGAGGAAGTTGTGGTATGGGGAGCTTGGCATCAGGTTGTTTCAGCATTTTGGAAGGGTGAAACATCTTATTATCTCAGTTGGAACTTTGGAAGTTGTTGGCAGGGCCCTAGTTGATAAAGAAACAACAGAAACAAGATTGGTGTCAAGGGATGAGATGTATTTGACGATAGAAAACATTAAAAATACTTTGGAGGCAGATGTTGATGTGTTTTCGTGGGAGTACGAGGAAGATGGGGAGTACGAGCATCTTTTAACCTCAAAAAAGGTGATGCTCTTCATAATGGAAAATTTTGGCGAGATAGAGGGTCTGAGAATTGAGAATTAAATGTAGGCAATTTTCCATTATGAAGAGCATAACCTTTTTTGAGGTTAAAAGATGCTCGTACTCCCCATCTTCCTCGTACTCCCACGAAAACACATCAACATCTGCCTCCAAAGTATTTTTAATGTTTTCTACCGTCAAATACATCTCATCCCTTGACACCAATCTTGTTTCTGTTGTTTCTTTATCAACTAGGGCCCTGCCAACAACTTCCAAAGTTCCAACTGAGATAATAAGATGTTTCACCCTTCCAAAATGCTGAAACAACCTGATGCCAAGCTCCCCATACCACAACTTCCTCTCACTATTCCTGGGTATGGGAACAAGTCAGGGGAGAGATATACACGCCCTGCAGAGAGAGGGCATACTTTCCAAGAACACTATGTTAGCAGCATGACCACCTTTCATAACAAAATACACCAACTTTGGAGTAGACACCTTGAGTGTTACTTCCTGGAAGTTGGTAAAGAATATCCAGTCAAGAATTACTAGCCTTCTCAATAATCCAAATTGAATATGTAATTCTTTAGTTCATCACCCCTAACGCCACATTTTTCTAAGACAAGGTGATCTAAGTTTGAACACCCATGAAACAAAAAAGACATGTCATCATAGACATCATGGTTGAAAGAAAACTTCTCAATTCAAGATATCCCAAAGTGGGAATCTTCCAGCCATGTGGAATAGAGATGCCTTGTCTTTTTGAAGACAATGTTAAACGCTGTAGTGTTCTAGATAACCCCAGAGTGGGGGTATCTTCAGGGGTGATACATGGATTCCACGAATTGTTGTGTTATTTACGCTTAGACTAAGATAATGGACCCCTTTTTCAATGGCATCAGACAACCATTTCTCCAACAATTTGACGAGTGAAGAGTCCAAAAATTGATGTATTTGGATGTTCACCCTAGAGAGTATGACATCACTGTTTCTTTCCTTAAGGAATTTGGATGCAAATTGGACAAATCCATACACCTTTCTAGATGGCCCGTCAAATGCAATATCCAATACTGGCACATGTCTAAATGGCTGAGACGAAAGAGTAAAGTGGAAACCATAAGCAATAGATGGTCAAGCAGTAAACAAGGACTTTATATGATAGGGGCTTTGTAATAGACATTTCAACATCTTACTTCCTATGTTCCAATAACTATGGGGAAAATTCTTAACTCTATTGAAAAAAATAAAAATTAAGAATAGGAAAGCAGCTTGCAAGAAACACAGAGCAAACTTGCCGATAGTTGGATTTCATCAGTATATACTAACATCTTTTGTTGAGTTTTCTTCTAACATCTTTTGTTGAGAGAGTTAGGGTTCATGAATGGTGTGATTGAGGAATTTGGGGAACTCGTTGGTTTAGCCTTTTACTGCTGCATTTTGCATTTAATGTACTCCCTAATTTCTGTTTGGCTTGAATTATTTAACTGATTCTCTTCTTTGACAAGTTTTTTTTTAGCATAATTATCGTTGTGCCGAAGTAAAGAAGAAGTATTCAAAAACTACTTTTTGTACTAGGATAGTAGTCTGTTTGGTTTGAATTGCATTAACTGATTATTATAATAATTAAATCAATTTAACAATCATATTAATGTTCAGTCAACGTACAAAGAGCAGGGGCGGACTCACATGGTGCCAAATAGGGGTGTTCATGGTTCGGTTTGGATCGGTTTTTCCCTAAAAAGAAACTAAACCAAGTAATTCGATTTTTCAAATATTAGAACCAAACCAAACCAATTAAGTCGGTTTTTTCTCGATTCGATTTATATCGGTTTTTCGGTTTTTTCGGTTATTTGTCAGTTTTTCTTAAATATAAGACATACACTACCAAACACATATTCCGTCAACCACATTTTCAACGTAACACTATCAAATCAATTGCCCTCTAAGAAATCTATTATTTACTAAAATATATTGATGATGATTGAATCACATAGTGATAGGGGTGTGCATTCGATTTATCGATTCGATTTTGACCCTTATCAATAATTACTTATCGATTATTGATTTGTACATATGCTTATCGTTATCGTTTCAATAAGGTTTCGATTTTTTCGGTTTCGATTTATCGATTTTGGGGGCTTATCGATTACACCAATAAGAAAATTTGCGGGATTCCACGGAAAGTGTATCGCTATAAACGCGCCTAACTAATATGGACAAAAAAGAAGCTAAAATAAGACGAACACCATTTATAATATAAAAATTGTGTAAACAAGCACATGCAACAAAACTAAAGTAAGGGATCAAATGTATGCCACCAACACTCCAACGGTATAAAAAAAAACAAAACAAAACAAAGCACATCATCACGGCTAATTCTGTTTTCCATTAATTTGAACTTCATTGCCTTGATCTTTAAATATGATCATTCCTTAAATGTGGTAGAGGAAATAATAGGGTAAGGGACTTAGGGTAAAGGAAAGGGTATAGATTAGGGAAAATAATATTGTATAGCCGCTTTCAAAATAGTAGCGGAATATATATACATTCTGTATGTTATATTAATCTACACAAATAGGTAATTACTCATTTAACAAGTGTCTATAGTCTAGGGGTGTGCATTCGATTTTGACCCTTATCGATAATTACTTATCAATTATCGATTTGTACATATGCTTATCGTTATCGTTTCAATAAGGTTTCGATTTTTTCGATTTCGATTTCGATAACAAATAATCGATTCGATTTATCGATAAACCGATTCGAATGCACACCCCTATAAAGAAGTGTAGTTTAAGCTTATTTTCCAAGTTACTTATCCGTGGTTACATATAGCTAGCAGATAGTAGGGCGGTGCATAATTTGGTAATACCAAAATATCGTACTGAAATCAAAAAATTTGGTATTTGGTATTCGATATTTTGGTATTCGGTATGATATTTGTTTTAAGTTTTAAAAAATATTTGTATTATGTATGGTATTTGGTATTTTAAAATAAAATACCGAAATATCGATACCGTACCGAAATATATATTATATTACACAATACATATATTACTAATTATAACATAACTATAAAAATCTAAAATTTTACTATCCTTTATTCTCTAAGTTTATCAATTAACTTAAAACAAGTAACAAGACATTTCTAATGATAGAATTTCTTCCTTTATATCTATAGTTTTCTCTCTCTGGGTTGATATTTGCTAGTTTTGGACAAAACTTTAGTTTTGTACTTTTGAGTACTTTAAATAAAAATATTAAAGTCTATGACTCTATGCATGATAATAGGTGAATTTGACTATAATCACACCTTAAATAATCACCTTCTTGTGTAGTTTTAATGCTAAAAGTGATGACAAAATGCTCTTATTAGTGCTTTTCATGATTTGTAGGTGATATATGTATAAAGAAGGCTAAGGAGCAGTTTTGGAGTCAAAAGTGATGAAAAAGAGGCCAACTGTGAAATTTCCCAAGTGACCCGTGCAAAAACAGGCCGAAGATTCAGAGAACTGGATCCACCGCGGTTCCACCGCGACCGCGGCAGAACCGCGGTGGGAAGAAGCTGCAGAAGATTGAGATTCCGCGAGGGTGTTTGGCCGCGGTTCTACCGCGACCGCGGCAGAACCGCGGCAGGCGCAGTAAACTTCAGGGACCAAAGTGTCAATTACGGGATTTTTAAGCCTAAAACCCTATTTAAAACATTAGACTTCGCCCAAGAGAGGCAGGTATTGATTTTTTAGGTTCTTAGCAAGGAAAACATTGTGAGAAAATACTCTAAACATCTTTCTTCTTTTCTTTTGATTTTATGATGAATTCAAGCTTAGTTTATTTACCCATAGCCATGAGTAGCTAAATTCCTTGTCTAAGGCTTTGATGGAACCTATTGGGTGATGAACTTCTTGTTTATGTGAATACAAATTGCGAGTTTAATCTTTATTTGTTCAACTTCGTGTTCGTTGTAGTTAATTGACAGGATCCTCAATTAGCTGTGCCTATTTAGTGTGCATAACTTGGAAAATAGTGCATATTTAGGGTATTGTTGAACAACACCACTCCTAGATTATTAGAGGAATCTATAATTGCGGGCTTAAAGGCGGGATTAGGAATAACGAAGCCTTGGGTGCAATCTAAAGTGAATTGTGCTAAATAAAGTAAGCTAGTGTAGCTCGGGAGAGTGCAATAGTAGATTACTGTAATTACTCGGGAGAGATTTGCGGTAAGATTAGCGTTNATAATAGGGTAAGGGACTTAGGGTAAAGGAAAGGGTATAGATTAGGGAAAATAATATTGTATAGCCGCTTTCAAAATAGTAGCGGAATATATATACATTCTGTATGTTATATTAATCTACACAAATAGGTAATTACTCATTTAACAAGTGTCTACAGTCTAGGGGTGTGCATTCGATTTATCGATTCGATTTTGACCCTTATCGATAATTACTTATCGATTATCGATTTGTACATATGCTTATCGTTATCGTTTCAATAAGGTTTCGATTTTTTCGATTTCGATTTCGATAACAAATAATCGATTCGATTTATCGATAAATCGACTCGAATGCACACCCCTACATAGTGATGAAATCAAATAGTGATGAATAAGTTAAGGACTCAATTAAAAATATTTTTTTTAACATGAAATGGATTCTTACACTTAACAAAAGAAAACTACCAATCAAACTAGAATATAAAGGTAAAGAACTATACTAAAAGTGCAAACGATTAACATTCACCATAAAAATTTTGAAACTTGTATAAAAATATACATATATATAAGTGTAATCATAAATTTGAAATAGTTACTCCTATAGTCGGTTTGGTTCGGTTTTTTCCGGTTATTTTTTGATTAAAACCAAAACCAAACCAAGTTTGATCGGTTTTTAAAATTCAAAACCAAAACCAAACCAAACCAAAAAGTATCGGTTTTTTTGGTTTGGTTTTCGGTTTGGTTCGATTTTTCGAGTTTTTATGAACACCCCTAGTGCCAAGGGGGTTCAGTTGAACCCGCTTCGTTGAAAAATTATACTGTGTATATAAGTAAATTATAGTTCAAATTTATTATTCTCATGCCCTCTCCCTTGTCATTTTACTATTTCACTTTACTTTTTTTTTAATTCTCTTTTCTCTGCAAATAACAACTTCTTTTTTTTAATAACAAAAAAAAATTCTAGATTTATTTAAATATCTTAGAGTAGACAAATATTTGAGCTAAAATTTGTTAAATTAAATAGATAACTTTCTGAAAATATAGATAGATAATATTTTTAGCCTTCTTAAAAATATTTGTTTCTTTGTTAAAATTATAAAGTACCAACTTTAAAATGACTTCATTTTGAGATTGTATCAAGAAGAAAAAAGGATAATAAAATGATCAAATGAAACTACATATACTATTAGGCACGTTTGTTTTTTTACTGAACCCGCTTATTCAAAATCTTGGGTCCGCCACTGACAAAGAGGAAATTTAAATATATTCTCAGTACATAAATGTTACACTACTTTAAATCGATCAAATAATAAGATACACATATTTGATAATCAAAACCATGCTCAACGTCTAGTCTCAAATAATTATTTCTTGGGTTATTGATTGGAATGGTCCCGCAAGGTATTGTTTTTAGCCAAATATCCTTAAAATTGGCGGTACTTAAAAAATGGCTCTCGGATTCGCACAAAGTTATTGCTCTTCAAAAATTTTCTTGTGGATTGATAGAGTTTGTATTGTATTTACTCTTAAAATTGTTCATCAAAATCTATCTAATTTGCATGATTTTGCTCTTCAAGAATTTCTCTCTCGGAATGGTGGAGGTTGTGCTATTATTACTCCACCTTTCCGTTAAATTCTTCATTAGAGTCTACCAGGTTGGCATGATTTTGCTTTTCGCGAATTTCTCTACTGGATTTGTTGAGTTTATGCTATATTTACTCTATCTATATGTAGTAGTCAAACAACACCAAATCAAAAAGACTCACTTTGTTTTCTTCAACACTTTCTAAGATCCAATAATTAAATTTTGAGCTGTTTACCGTAAATCACAAAATCGGTATTTGAACTAAAATTTAAGCATAATTTTTTTTTTCTTGGGGACAACTGACGGCTACATAGTAAGTAGTAGGTAATATAGTAGGTATACATATAATAATAAATAATACTACCTATAAAAACCCATTTCACTATATAGTATATTTTAGATTTAGACGCACTATTTTTTTAGTTCGCTCAGCTAAAAAAGGTTGCGGCTAGTTTTTGTGTTGTTTTGGGGATAGATAGCTATTTAGATTAATTTCTCAAGAAAATACAACAAAAAAGATGTTTGTTTAGTTATTTCTTTTTATTCATATTATAAAGAGTCATGTCGAATCATTTCCACTTTCAAGAAAATTTGTGCAGTCAAAATGATCTTAAATTGCCAAAGAGGGATAACTTAATCGGAAATGCACCTTCTATTTTACCTTAAAACTTGTCTTTCTTGAGGTGTTTTTGACATTCTAAATTGTGTACTGATTTTGTAAATACATAAATAATGATACATCAAACAAGTTGACCATTTTTTTCTTTCAAAAGAAAAGAAAATAAGAAGTCTGCGATCTTTGTCATCGTTGTTAATTACATTTATATAAATAGTCTAGTGTTTTCAATTTATAGCATTGCTTATCAGTTTAGGGACAGTTGATCACGCCCAACTCTAGTCCTAAAAAGGATAAGCGGTTGCTGCAAATATAATCCGGTCTAAAAGTCCGGAGTCGAATCCCACAGAGAACTAAGGTTCGCTGTAATTGTTCAATATCGCAAAGAAGACAAGTTTGAACAATTTCTAAATTATAAAAATTGAGATTTATATTTCTAACTAATTAACCAACAAATACTATAAAACGGTAAAATTATCAACTAACGAGACAAAGGTTTGGAGACTAAATTAAGGAGGTCTAGAGTTATGATTTCCCCAATTGTTGATTTCATTAGTTGTATGTTTCTTATAGCTTTGACTTAGTTGTTGTTGACATGTGATTTTTGACCCTCCCCGAAATTTTACCCATTTTAGCATGTAAATATTTAGTTTAGGCCTAATATCGCCATTTCAACTAATGTTTACTATTTTACTTTATTTTATTAAAAGAAAATGAAAAATTATAAAAAATAGGTTTATTAATATTTTATAGTCATTTTTAACCTTAAAAAAAAAATACAAAAATAGTACCCTATCTTTATTTTTATAATCTTGAAAACACAAAAAAAACAGTTTTATGTTTTATAGTTTAGTTCAATTAATTAAAATTAGTTTTATATTTTTATATTATAATTGTACATAATTTTAGAAGAAAGAATTAGTTTTAGGTTGGTTTATCCCGTTTTTATAAATCTTATAGTCCATTTTTTTAGTCTTTGGCCCAAAATCCCTAGCCCATAGTTCCTAGACCCATATCCCTAGCCTAATCCCTACCCTATATAATACTACCTACACCACAAACACACCATATACACCAAAAAAAAGGCCCCAAAAATCCTAAAAGGAGATGGCCGCAACACCCTTTTTCTAATTTGGATCTTCCCAAAAGAGATACCAAATCTCAAAAAGAACACCTGACTCCTTCACAAACTTTGAATCCAATTAAAAGAAAAGAGCTTCTGCCATCTCAACCCTACATGAGCAACACAAGAATGGAAAGTTAGCAGCATGATTTCAAAAAATTTTAAAAAAAAGGGGGTGATACGTTTATGCTCCTTCCTTCTCGATTTCAGTTTGGTTTCAGAAATAGAGTTTGGTTGAAGTTTCTGTCAAATTTTCGAGGTCGTATTTGGGTCCGGATCGTCGGTCCTCTTGTTTTGATCCGATTTCCTTGTCAACAGTAAGGTTTGATTTCTTCCATTGTATTCTCAAATCAATTCTTAAGTATGTGAATAAATAACTTTGATTTGGGTGATATGTGGAAAGGGGATTGAATTTCTTTTATTATGTATTAGTTCATTTAATGATTAATTTTTTGGAAGTGTTTTAAGTTTGTTGCAATTGAAATCATGGTATTCTTTTGCCACGAGGAAATATGTACTGAATGTTTCAGCTTTCTTTTTTTTTAGTTATCAATTTTACGTTTAGATTGCTGAATAATCTTTGAGCTTAAAATTTCCATTCTTGTTTGAAGAACGTGAATCGTTCTTAGTTCTGTTGGAACTAAGAATTGTTATTTTTTTACTAAATGTTTAGTTTAGAGTAGTCTTTCTGCTTCTTGTTTCATTCGTTCTCGAAGATTTTATTTTTGAAAAGTATTAGTTGTATAACTTTGAAGGATAATTTAGTCTTGTCTTTATGGATATGCTACCATTGTGAGTTATCGTTTATCCTTAGAATTCGAGGCGCGCCGTTTAGCGAATTTTCTACGGCCCTTGCAAAGTTGAAAACGCGTAGTTGCTTTAGGCGCATAATCTTAAAATTACCTTCCTAAACTTGGGTGCGCATTTCATGTGACCCAAATTCAAATCTTAATAACGTTGAATAGAATGTGTTTCGGATTGCGGGTGCAGTTCATGTGACGCGGTCCAAAGACATATTTTAGACGACGTTAAATCTTCTTTAAAATGAATAAAAGCGGTTATAAAGTTAAAATTATACCATAGGCTAAAACATGTATTAAAATCAGATAATAGGCCAATTGTAATGGTTTAAGCAACCGTGCTAGAACCACGGAATTCGGGGGTGCCTAACACCTTCCCCGGGTTAACAGAATTCCGGTTTTCAGAATTTCTAGTTCGCAGACTTCAAAAGGAAAGTCGAAATTTTCCTCGATTTGGGATTCAAGTTAAACCGGTGACTTGGGACACCAAAAGCCAATCCTTTCCCAAGTGGCGACTCTAAAAACCAAATAAATAATCACATTTAGAATAATGTCACTTTGAATGGAAAAACTCCCTTATACATTATCCTTCGGGGTAGGTGTGTAAAAAAGGAGGTGTGACAGTTGCCTTTATCAATCATAAACTCTCCATCTATCATCAATCTCTCTCAAGCAATTATGATAAATTACTAGACGCACTCTCTCAAGCTACGCTAGCTAGATTCACATTACAGTTCACTTAGATCGCACACGAGGTATCGTTATCTCTAATCCAACCTCTAAACCCTCGGTTATGACTCTCGCCTATACTCCGGGAGTGATGTTGTTCAAACAACTACCTAAATATGCACTCTCTCTCAAGCGGATACATAATAAATAGGAACGGCTAATTGAGGATCCTTTCAATTAACCAAAATCAAAACGTAGTTGAACAAATAGAGATTAACAACTAACTCAAAACTATATTAATATAACAACCAATTCATCCCCAAAAGGTTCCATCAAAACCCTAGAAAACGAATTAGCTATTCATAATAGTATGTAAAACTGCAATACTAAAAATCATAACCAACAATGAAAAATAGGAAGATGAAGGAAAAATTTGTTGAAGAATTCCCCGCCTTGCTCCTATTGTGTCTCTGCCTCCAAGGGTGTTGTCTAACCCTAAAGTAGTGTCTCCCCCTTCAAAGTGGTGTTTTAGGATGTATTTATATGACCTAGGGTTGATGAGGGGCGGAATTCTTCAATCCAACTTCGGATGAGAGAGCTGGAATCCGCGTCTGCCTTCGCGTCTAGACGCGGACTTTGATGCGGATCCGCGTTTGCCTTCGCGTCTAGACGCGGACTTTGACGCGGATCCAGCTTTTGAAATTCTTCCATTTCGCGAAGCGCTCCCTTTGCTTCGCTTCGCTGTTTTGTGCCTTAACTTTTCTCCTTTTTCGCGTCCGACTTCGTGCCACGCACGAGAATAGACGAGATCCCACTCCTTTAATTTCTTCTTTTTGTGTCGAATTGTCATCTTTTGATCATTTATCATCCAAACTCGTTCCTACACATAAGAAACACATAATGAGTATATTTCACTTTGAAAATCATGTAATCTCCCGCGACACACACAAGAATTAATATGCAAATATACTCAAAAATATGCACTTTTCATCATTTATCAACGGTTCATAAATCATCAAATTCCCACAAATGGAGTGAAAGTGGATCCATGCGTGTAAATGATCAAGATCTCGAAAGCAATAACGCCCCTTCCCCACAGTGGCGGAGGTAGAGTGTTGGGACCGGGTTCGGCTGAACCCAGTAACTTTGATTCGAACCCTGTGTTTGTCTTACAAAATGCATTGAATATGTATAAATGACTAGTTTAGAACCCAATAACTTTTAACGATTAGATCCCGAACCCATAAGCTTAAAATCCTGGCTCCGCCTCTGCTTCCCCATATGGGGTTCGGAACCCAAAGGCAAGCCAAGCCAAGGAAGAATAACACATTGAAGCAGACGGCTCACAGGACTGGTATCACTTAACTAGAAAACAGGTCATTGTGAAATGAAGCATTCATTTGAAGGAATTTTTAACCAAAGAGGATTTATTTTAAGTTCTCACCAAGCTTAGAAACACTTCCTGTGGACAATAGAGGGGCCAATTTCATCATACTCGCCCTTTGTTATCCACATCTGCATGAGACATAGATACAAGTGTTGTATCACTTGAGCTTTAAAGGGTTAACAATACAGTGATTGATTGATCAGTGACATAAAGCAAAAAAGAAACTAACTTGTTCGAAAGTACAGAGGGAAGCTAGAATTGATCCTCCTATCCAGGCACCGTACTTCCTCTCAGGGGGTGCAACAACCTTGATCTTCATGCCGCTTGGAGCAAGAGCAGTGATTTCCTTGACCATACGTTCTGGTATGCCTGAAAACATAGTTGAGCCACCACTAAGCACAATGTTTGAAAATAAATCTTTCCTAATATCAACGTCGCATCTCATAATTGAGTTGTAGGCTTTTTCATGAATTCCCGTCGCTTGCATTCCAACCAATGATGGTTGGAAGAGGACTTCAGGGCAACGGAATCTCTCAGCACCAATATTAATGACTTGTCCATCAGGAAGCTCATAGCCCTTCTCTACTGATTTTGAGCAATTTTTTACCTTCTCAATCTCCTGCTCAAAATCCAGTGCAATATAAGCAATCTTCTTCTTCATATGACAAATAGTATCTGTACGAACATTAAATCTACCATTATAACTACTCTCCCAGAAAAGCTTATACAGATAATCTGTAAGATCACGACCAGCAAGATCTAACCGCGAGATAGCATGGGGAAGTGCATGTCCCTCGTAAATAGGGACAGTGTGGGTCAGATCATCACCAGATTCAACCACAATGCCTTGTTGAAAAATAACAAACGAAATTAGTGACTAATTAAAACAGTAGAGAACCAGCAAATGCTGGTATTCAATCTTGCGGAAGACACCAGTCTAACGATTGGAAAAATTCTTAATATCATAAAAGAAAGGTTTACCAGTTGTACGACCACTAGTAAAGAGAGAAAGAACAGCCTGGACTGCAACATAGATGGCTGGAGTATCGAATCCCTCAAGCATGATTTGAGTAATTTTCTCTCTGTTGTGCTTGGGGTTAAGTGGTGGCTCAGTCAGAAGAGATGCTCCTCGGGTGCAACACGGAGCTCATTGTAAAATGCGTGATGCAAAAGTTTCTCCATATTATCCCAATTTGTTACTATGCCCTGTTCAATGGGGTATCTCAGAGACAAAAAACCTCTTTACAATGAGCTTCCAGACCTACATAGGCATCCTTTTGTCCCATCCCAACCGAGACGCCAGTGTGACGAGGACGACCAACTACACTTTCGAAAACAGCCTTTGGAGAATCATCCCCAGCAAACCCGGCCTAAAGAAACAAACGATACACTAATGATTCACTAGTAGGTCACATAAGGGGCAAACACAGTTAGCACCACGCATTGAGCTGAAATTGCAAGCAGCTTTTTCTAACTAACCTTGCTCATTTTAGCTCCATTGTCAATGACAAGTGGTCGAATATCGTGCCCATCAACCATCTTGTAAGGAAATCAAATATTTCTTTTGCAGATTCAATTTAGGTGTGAGATCACTGGTACAAATATAGAGTCGATGTGAAAACTGTTCACAAAATCATGAGTACGAGATATTTCTTCCTTTATATATTGTTTGATTCTCTTTTTTTATCTCCCTTCAAACTCAAAGTAAGATAGATTTTCATATTTCCAGTAAAACTCCAATAAGAACAACAAGAACAATAGAAACAACATAGTGAAAACAAGTGCGGGCTTCATGGAGTCTATTACTCAAATGGTCACTCAACTATCCCAAATTATCTCCTAAAGTCACTTTACTTTCGTTTGTAACAATAAAGTCACTAAACTATGCCTACTCAACTAGATTTTCCAAATTTTGGATTGCCAAATACCTATTTTACCCTCTAAATTATACTCCCTCCATTCAATTTATGTAAACCTGTTTGACTGGGCACGGAGTTTAAGAAAAAAATGAAGACTTTTGGAATTTGTGGTCCTAAACAAGTCCAAATGGGACCCAGAGTATTTGTGTGGTTATAAAAACTTCTCATTAAGGGTAGAGTTGTAACTTTAAGCTAAATTGTTGCCAAATTTAGAAAGGGTTCATTCTTTTTGGAACGGACTAAAAAGGAAATAGGTTCACATAAACTGGAACAGAGGGAGTAAATATTATCTACTTCTATTTTTTTAAACTTTTTATTATTATGATTTTTTCCTTTTTAATTTATATTATGGACTTACCTTTGTAATAAGTACATATTATTTATAAATTAAAGAGTAAAAAGTATTTAAGCATCTATAATGCTGGAATAACAAAATAATGAGCATAGTAAAAGAATTAATTAGAATAATTCATTTGTAATAATAATTTTAATATTAACAAAAAAAATTCAAAAATTTATTTACACAATTCAGAATGAAAAAAAATAAAGGTTGTAAAATATATATATTCCATGCACATAATATAAAAATAATTATTTAAATAAAGGTATTTTTATAATATACATTATATATTCTTGAAAATTATTCTCAATTATATTATTATGTTTCTACCAACTTTCAGACGACACAAAGTTATATCACCGAAAAACAGGGGGACTATCTTATGTTATGTTAAGTCATGCATGGAATATAAATAATATGATTGAGCATAATTTTCAAGAATATATAATGTATATTATAAAAATACTATTATTTAAATAATTATTTTTATATTACGCGCATGGAATATATATTTTACAACCTTTATTTTCTTCATTCTGAATTGTTTAAATAAATTTTTGAATTTTTTTAATACTAAAATTATTATTACGAATAAATTATTCTAATTAATTCTTTTACTATGCTCATTATTTTGTTATCCAGCATTATAGATGTTTAAATACTTTTTTTTAATTTATAAATAATATTTATTTATTACATATGTAAGTCCATAATACAAATTAAAAAGGGAAAATTACAATATTAAAAAGCTTAAAAAAATAAAAGTAGATAAATATTTTTAACTTAGAGGGTAAACTAGGCATTTGGCAATCCAAAATTTGGAAAATCTAGTTGAGTGACCTTCTGAGTGCAATAGGCATAGTTAAGTGACTTTGTTGTTACAAACTAAAGTAAAATGACTTTAGGAGATAATTTGAGATAGTTGAGTGATCATCTGAGTAATTGACTCGGGCTTCATGCAACCAAAAAATACCCTGTAAAGGGAAGGAATAACAAAGGTCAAGTGCAGTGGGAGTTCATTCAAGCAATTTTAAAGTATCTCACTCATGTTAAAAGTCCAAAACATGGATTTCCAATATCTTAATTCTCCTCCCTGCCCATAAAGAAGGAGCAAAGCTGAAAAATAGCTAGCTAGTGGTATTTCCAGAATAACATGTCCCCACTCTAGACCAAGATATATTACTGCACTTTTCACAATTATACAAGTTAGCATTACCAATACTCTAAAGCTATAGAAAATTCGCATTCATACATAATGGTTGTATAAGAATCACTGAACGTAAGAAAATATAAAAAACAATTGTATAAGAACTAAACTTAAGAAAACATGAATAACACAGAGTGGATGGTAGCATGAAAAAATGCTATAAATAGTATTACTAAAGAATATTTTGCAATCTTTGAGATATCATTTTAGAAATGAGTTACAAAAAAGTTAGAAGTATTTGTTTTTACAAGAAAAACGATTATATTAGGTTTCATGCAAACTAAATGTTACTAGCAGGCTGTTTAATTACTTCTTTTATTCAACTTGTGTTCAAGTTGCCCACTTTTACACGCTGAATCAAGAACTAAAACAATTAACACAAAAAGTCACTTTGTGCAAATATATCACATATGTAAATCCGTTGACCACTTAATTTACACGAGCAAAGCTCCGTTTAAAAGAAAATTATATATCTTTATTTCCCAATTTTGGTGTCACGGTTGGCGGGCAAAGGAGGGTTCCGTTCCCATTACATGCGAATTCGTAGGCAACAAATTTACACCAAAATTAAAGAAACTGATTTTACAGTATACGGGTTGTAAGTGTAATTTGATTTTAAAATATTTACAAGAGATGTTTAGTGCAATTAATCCAAAATTTAATGTGTGCTTAGTGAATGCACTTACACGTCTAATCTGAACAAATTAGTACTATCATATTATCAGAATGGTCTCATCTTCCTTCATTTGGTTCTCTTTAACCACTTTGATGATCAAGATGATATACATAATTTCGTCCGACCAGAACATGTTCCACAACATTTGGATCAGATAACCACATGAAATCATCCTACCTAATGTCAAATTTAACCTTAAAATTGCAGTTAGACCAATAAATCATTTAGCAACCAATTAATAATAAATGCAAGTGTAACAGAGATCAACTACACTGAAAATGATCGACCATCAAACAGAATTGAAGCTTACCTTTATGAAATCCCACCCAACTTATTGCCAATTCAGTATTGAGAATGTGAGACAAACTTAAAAGACTTTATATGTAAACAGAAAGAGCTAAAAAAACGTGGAGAAAAACTAACCAAGGGATGCATTTAGGATTTAAGTGATATGAATCCAATATTTAAGGTTGTTTTTTAATAATTATGGGTTAAAAACTACTACTATTTAATTTAATGTATCCGCCTTTGAAGGATCTATATTTTCGGATAAATTTATATGGTTGGATATAAAAGCTGAATGAGAAAGAATAATTAGAAGAGAGAAGTGGAAATCCCAAACTCCTACATAAATGCAAATAAAACTGAAATTTTGAATCAAATCATTGTTGCCAATTCTTTTGTTCTTTTCGCCTTTTTCTTTTGAGAGCTAGTTATAGGGATAATCCTTTAACAACCCAACAAAATTTTCGTTGTGCCAAGAAATATTCAAGCATTTCTAGTATAATACTTTTTGTGCTAGTATATTAGACTTAACCCTATGTTGATTTGAATTAAATTAACTGATTATTATAACAATTAAATCAATTTACTAATCAATATCAATGTTCCGCATCGTACAAAAAAATAAATTTTAGTTTCAGTACATACATGTTACTAGTACTTCAAATCGATCAAATAATTTAACATTTATAAAAGGATATTTGATAATCAAAACTATGCTCAACGGTTAGTCATAAACAATTAGGAAATAATATTTCTGTAACGACCTGTCACGACCCAAGTTCTCCCTCCGTGAACCGTCGTGACGACACCTAGTCTCTACGACTAGGTAAGCCTAACATTGCGGAAAAAGGGAAACGAAAACATAAAAGCTAATCATCTAACAAGTAAATTTAAACAAGGAAATGAGATGTCGCTATAATCACTCCCAAAACCCGGAATGTCATAAGCCACAAGCTAAAGAAAGAAACAGTACTCCCATACTCCAGAGTCTAATAAAAGAAGAAAATACAAGAAGTCTTTAACTTGAGGAAGAGTAGATAGGGACTCCGAGGTCTGCGGACGTGGCAGATATACCTTGAATTCTCTACAGCTGGCTCGCCTCACTAGTAATGTGGCTGATAAACGGTACCCGGATCTGCACACGAAAAACATGTGCAGAAAAGGGCATGAGTATACCACAACGGTACCTAGTAAGTGTCAAGCCTAACCTCGGTCGAGTAGTGACGAGATCAGGTCACGGCTCTACTGGTATAAATATAACGAAATAAGATCGAAGAATATTACAGTAAAATAAATACAGAAATCTAACAGGAATATAACACAATTGAAGTTAACAGCTCAGAACACAGTAATAATAATAGGGAGATCTCTCAGGATACCGTCCCGTAGTCCCAAACGTAAATGTGCAGGGGGATCTCCCGGAATAGCGTTCCATAGTCTCAAAGTAAATATGCAGGGGGATCTCCCGGAATACCGTTCCGTAGTCCCAAAGTAAATGTGCAGTACAGGGGAATCTCCTAGGATACCGTCCCGTAGTTCCAAACGTAAATGCTCATGGGGATCTTCCGGAATTCTGTTCCGTAGTCCCAAAGTAAATATGCAGCTCAATCAACATAAATAACAGTTTCAACAAGGAATTATACAGTTTAGACTATGTTCATATCAAAGAAAACAGGTAATTTTCACTAAACATGCTGCACAAAGTTCAAATAAACTGTTAAAATAAGTAGGCATGCTTTTTGAATCTAAACAAGGTTATTACATATATTAGTGTAGTTTCAACAAGGAAAAACAGTTTAAGACTTAGTAAAAAACGGAGTTTTACAGCAAATAACCCGTGTACGTACTCGTCACCTCACGTACACGTCGCTCATATATCAAACAGTACCAAAATCCTAAGGAGAGTTCCCCCACACAAGGTTAGGCAAGCTACTTACCTCGAGCCAAGCTAAATCAATCCGTCATAATACTTTTTCCACGAATATCCAGCTCCAGATGGTCCAAATCTAGCCAAATCAATTACATAACGTGAATATAACTACAAGAAACTAATCTAGCTGATGCAATCAAAGCTAAGGCAAGAAAATAGAAAAACGCTCAAAAATTCTCCGCGGGCCCACGTCTCAGAATCGGGTAAAAGTCACAAATTATGAACACTCATTAACTCACGAATTCACTCGTACCAAAATTATTCAAATCCGAGGTCTAAATCCCAATCAAAACTCAGAAATTTGATCAGGAAACTTCTCCCCCATTTTTCCAACTTTCTCACTCAATATCCTTGATTAAATGAAGAAAACAACAATGGATTAATGAAATATAGCCAAAACCGAGTAAGGAATCGTTACCTAATATCTCTCCTTGAAAAAGTCTCAAAAATTTGCCTTCCACCGAGCTCCAAATTGAATTTTGTGATATGAACTTCAAACCCTCGAAAATCCCCTTTTCTGCCCAACGATTTCCGCTTCTGCGAGGGGTCAACCGCATCTGCGACAGGGACTCCACATCTGCGAGTTTTCATTAAACTCCAGAGTCCTCACCTGCGCTCCCTCATCCACACATGCGGATGCGCTTCTACGATTAATCGTCCGCTTCTGCGACCTTTCACTACCGGTCCGAATCTCCAAAAATTCGACTTTCGCCATTTCAAGCCTAAATAAGGTACGGACCTCAAAAACATAATCCGGACACGCCCCTAAGCTCAAAATCACCAAACGGAGCTAACGGAATCGGCGGAACTCCATTCCGGAGCCGTCTTCATATTGTTCTATCTACGGTCCAATTCTTAAGACTTAAGCTCCTATTTAGGGACTATGTGTCCCAAAACACTCCGAAACTCAAAACGAATCATCCCGGGAAGTTACGATAGCAGAAATAGATACAGGGGAAGTAGTTAATAGGGGAATCGGGGTGCTAACTCTCAAAACGACCGGCCGGGTCGTTACATCCTCCCCCTCTTAAAACATTCATTCTTCCTCGAACGAGCATAGAGACATACCTGAAGTGGTGAAAAGATGAGGATAACGGCTGCCAACATCCTGGTCGGTCTCCCTAGTTGCCTCCTCGGCCGGCTGACCTCGCCACTGAACCTTTACTGATGCAGTGTTTTTTGCCCTCAACTTTCGAACCTGCCTGTCCAATATAGCCACCGGCTCCTCAATATAAGATAGATCCTTGTCCAACTGGACCGAGCTGAAATCCAATGCGTGATACAGATCACCGTGATACCTCCGGAGCATCAAAAGATGAAATACCGGATGAACTCCTGCCAAGCTGGGAGGTAAGGCAAGCTCGTAAGCAACCTCTCCAACACGCCGCAACATCTCAAAGGGGCCAATAAACCTTGGGCTCAACTCGCCCCTCTTTTCAAATCTCATAACGCCCTTCATAGGCGAAACCTGAAGCAAGACCCGCTCTCCAACCATAAATGAAACATCGCGAACCTTCCGGTCCATATAACTCTTCTGTCTGGACTGGGCATTGTGAAGTCTATCCTGAATCACCTTAACCTTCTCCAAGTCATCCTGAACCAAGTTTGTGCCCAATAATCTAGCCTCGCCCGGCTCGAACCAACCCACTGGGGACCGACACCGCCTACCATACAGAGCCTCATACGGTGCCATCTGAATGCTGGACATATAACTGTTGTTGTAGGCGAACTCCGCAAGTGGAAAGAACTGACCCCAAGAACCTCCAAACTCCATCACACACACATGGAGCATATCCTCAAGGATCTGAATGGTGCGCTCGGACTGTCCGTCCATGTGAGGGTGAAATGCTGTGCTCAACTCTACCTAAGTACCCAACTCATGTTGTACGGCTCTCCAGAACCGTGATGTAAACTGCGTACCCCGGTCAGAGATGATAGATACCGTCATGCCATGAAGTCTAACAATCTTACGGATATAAACTCGAGCCAGCTGCTCGGAAGAATAGGTAGTCTTCACAGGAAGGAAATGAGCTGACTTGGTCATCTTATCTACAATCACCCGAAATGCATCAAATTTTCGCTGAGTCCGTGGGAGTCCAACAACGAAATCTATAGTGATTCGCTCCCATTTCCACTCTAGAATATCTAACTTCTGAAGCAATCCACCTGATCGTTGATGCTCATATTTCACCTACTGGCAATTTAGGCACCGAGCAACATACTCCACTATATCTTTCTTCATCCTCCTCCACCAGTAATGCTGCCTCTAGTCCTGATACATCTTCGTGGCACCCAGATGAATAGAGTACCGCGAGCTATGAGCCTCCTGAAGAATCAACTCACGCGAACCAACTACATTAGATACACATAGCCTACCCTGCATCCTCAATGCACCATCATCCCCAATAGTTACCTCCTTGGCATCACCGTGTTGGACCATGTCCCTAAGGACAAGCAGATATGGGTCATCATACTGACGCTCCCTGATACAATCATAAAGAGAAGACCGAGAGACCACACAAGCCAATACTCGACTAGGCTCAGAAATATCCAATCTCACAAACTGGCTGGCTAGGGCCTCAACATCCAATGCCATGGGCCTCTCTGCTGCTCGTATATAAGCCAAACTCCCCAAACTCTCTGCCCAGCGACTCAAAGCATCGACCACCATGTTGGCCTTCCCAGGGTGGTACAAAATGGTGATATCATAATCCTTACGCAGCTCCAACCACCTCCTCTGACGCAAATTAAGATCCTTTTGCTTGACAGATGCTGTCGCCGGTGGTAAGTGTAGATCTCATAAGGGACACCATACAAATAGTGCCTCCAAATCTTCAAGGCATGAACAATAGCTGATAGCTCAAGGTTATGGACAGGATTGTTCTTTTCATGCACCATCAGCTGTCTGGACGCGTAGGCAATCACCCTACGGTCCTGCATCAACACCGCGCCGAGGACAACTCGTGACGCATCACAATAGACTGTATAAGACCCCTAACCTGTAGGTAATTTCAATACTGGGGCTGTAGTCAAAGCTGTCTTGAGCTTTTGAAAGCTCTCCTCACACTCCTCTGTCCACCTGAACGGAGCACCCTTCTGGGTCAGCCTGGTCATATGTGCTGCAATAGATGAAAATCCTCAACAAATAGACGGTAATAGCCCGCCAAACCAAGAAAACTCTAGATCTATGTAGCTGAGGACGGTCTGGGCCAACTCTGCACTGCTTCCACTTTCTTTGGATCCACCTTGATCCCTTCACTCGATACCACATAACTCAAGAATGCCACGGAATCTAATCAGAACTCACATTTTGAGAACTTTGCATATAATTTCTTTTCTCTCAAGGTCTGAAGCACTGTCCTCAGGTGCTGCTCATGATCTTCTCGATTCCGAGAGTACACCAGAATGTCATCAATAAAGGCAATGACGAACGAGTCGAGATAAGGCTGGAATACACTGTGCATCAAATGCATAAATGCTGCGTGGGCGTAGGTCAGCCCAAATGACATCACAAGGAACTCGTAATAGCCATACAGAGTTCTGAAAGTAGTCTTTGGGATATCTGGCTCCCGAATCTTCAACTGATGATAACCTGAACGCAAATCAATCTTGGAAAACACTTGTGCTCCCTGTAACTGATCAATTAGGTCATCAATACGAGGCAAATGATACCGGTTCTTCACTGTAACTTTGTTTAACTGGCGATAATCAATTGCACATACGCATAGAACCAGCCTTTTTCTATACAAACAAGACAGGAGCGCCCTAAGGTGAAACACTAGGCCGAATAAAACCCTTATCAAGCAATTCCTGTAACTATTCCTTTTAACTCCTTCAAATTAGGAGGAGCCTTACGGTAAGGAGCAATAGAGATGGGCTGAGTGCCCGGCAACAAATCAATTCCAAAATCAATATCTCTGTCGGGCGGTATGCCCGGAAGATCAGCTGGAAACACATCAGGGAAATCCCTCACTACTAGGATTGAATCAACTGTAGGGGCATCAATACTGACATCTCTCACATAAGCTAGATACATGTCACACCCCTTCTCAACCATTCGCTGAGCTTTAAAAAATGAAATAACTCTACTGGAGTGTAATCTAAGGTACCCCTCCACTCTAATTGTGGTAAACTTGGCATAGCCAGCGTAAATGTGCAGTACAGGGGAATCTCCCAAGATACCGTCCCGTAGTCCCAAACGTAAATGTTCAGGGGGATCTTCCAGAATTCTGTTCCGTAGTCCCAAAGTAAATATGCAGCTCAATCAACATAAATAACAGTTTCAACAAGGAATTATACAGTTTAGACTATGTTCATATCAAAGAAAACAAGTAATTTTCACTAAACATGCTGCACAAAGTTCAAATAAACGGTTAAAACAAATAGGCATGCTTTTCGAATCTAAACAAGGTTATTACATATACTAGTGTAGTTTCAGCAAGGAAAAACAGGTTAAGACTTAGTGAAAAATGGAGTTTTACAGCAAATAACATGTGTACGTACTCGTCACCTCACGTACACGGCACACATATATCAAACAGTACAAAATCCTAAGGGGAGTTCCCCCACACAAGGTTAGGCAAGCCACTTACCTCGAACCAAGCTAAATCAATCCGTCACAATGCTCTTTCCACGAATATCCGGCTCCGGATGGCCCAAATCTAGCAAATCAATTACATAACGTTAATATAACTACAAGCAACTAATCTAGCTAATGCAATCAAAGCTAAGGCAAGAAAATAGAAAAACGCTCAAAAATCCTCCCCGGGCCCACGTCTCGGAATCGGGTAAAAGTCACAAATTATGAACACCCATTCACTCACGAGTTCACTCGTACCACAATTATCCAAATCCGAGGTCTAAATCCCACTCAAAACTCAGAAATTCGATTGGGGAACTTTCCCCCCATTTTCCCAACTTTCTCACTCAAAATCCTTGATTAAATTAAGAAAACAACAATAGACTAATGAAATATAGCCAAAACCGAGTAAGGAATCGTTACCCAGTAGCTCTCCTCGAAAAACTCTCGAAAATTCTCCTTCCACCGAGCTCCAAATTAAATTTTGGGATATGAACTTCAAACCCTCGAAAATCCCCTTTTCTGCCAAGTGATTTCCGCTTCTGCGAGGGGTCAACCGCATCTGTGACAAGGAATCCGCATCTGCGAGTTTTCATTAAACTCCAGAGTCCGCACCTTCGCTCCTTCATCTGCACCTGCAGATGCGCTTCTGCGACTAATCATCCGCTTCTGCGACCTGCCACCGCTTTTGCGATTCCCTATCCGCAAGAGCTAGCTCGCTTCTGCGGTGCCTTCACCGTACCTGCGACCACTAGCTACCCAGACCAGGGCCGCATCTGCGATCTCATCCCCCCTTCTGCGGGGCCGCACCTGCGGACCTTCCACCGTCGGTGCGAAAACACCAGATGACTAATCCCTTTAGCTACAACTCAACTTCAATATTTGATCCATTAAACACCCGAAACTTACCCGAGGCCCTTGGGACCTCAACCAAACATCCTAAAACACCATGCGGAGTTAGTCGAGCCCTCAAACCACCTCAAGCAATGCCAAAAACACAAATCGCCCTCCAATCCAAACTTAATGAACTTGAAACTTTAAATTTCTACAACCGATGCCGAAACCTATAAAACCACTTTCGATTGACCCAAAATTCTGCACACAAGTCATATTCAACACTACAGACCTACTCCAACTTCCGAAATCGGATTCCGACCCCGACATCAAAATTCCACTACCGGTCCGAATCTCAAAAAATTTGACTTTCGCCATTTCAAGCCTAAATAAGCTACAGACCTTAAAAACACAATACGGACAGCCCCCTAGGCTAAAAATCACCCAACGGAGCTAACGGAATCGGCGGAACTCCATTCTGAAGTCGTCTTCACAGTGTTCCCACTACGGTCCAATTTTTAAGACTTAAGCTCCAATTTAGGGACTAAGTGTCCAAAAACACTACGAAACTCAAAACGAATCATCTCAGTAAGTCACAATAGCAGAAATAAATACAGGGGAAGAAGTTAATAGGGGATCGGGGTGCTAACTCTCAAAATGACCGGCCGGGTCGTTACACGACCCGACCAGTCGCTTTGAGTACTAGCTTACCTTTATGTGTTCCGAGACTTTTCCTAGCTCTATTAGATATTTCTTGATTTGCCTGCATGGTCCGTGTCATTTTTCAGAAAATTTTTATCTAAATTATGAGATCTCGCATTTGCAAGGTCTGACTCGCATTTGCGATCAACTGGTGTCATTTGCTGACTTTATGTGTTCACTTTTGTGACCTTTGAGTTGCGACTGGAGTTGGGGGCTGGCAGCTTCGCAAATGCGAAGCTTAGCCCGCATCTGCTAGAATTTCGTTGCATTTGCAACTTCACTTGGCATGATGGACTGATCGCATTTGCGATTACTGTGTCGCAATTGTGATACCTGCAGCTGGGTAAAAAATAGAAAAATCGGGACTTAGCTCATTTTACATCATTTTCAACCCTAAACACTTTAGAGGCGATTTTTGAAGAACTTTTTCTTCCCAAATTCATTGGTAAGCATCTTTAGCTAGTTTTCAATCAATTTCAAGTGCTTTTCATGAGTTTTTAACATAAAATCTAATAATTTCATGGTAGAAATTAGGGGTTTTGAGTAGAATTTAGGGATTTAATAAAATTAAGATTTATGCATCAAATTGAGGTTGGATTTCGAATCAAATCACATAATTGAGCTCGGGGGGTAAATGGCTAATCCGGTTTTGGTCCGAATCTCGGGTTTTGACCAAGCGGGCCCAGAATTCACTTTTGTTGACTTTTTCATTTCAGTTAAAGATAGAACCATTTTAATTCGTGGGTAGTTTCTAAAAATCTTGTTTTCAATTATTTGAACGATATTTGGCTAGATTCTTGGTTGGAGGCTTGTCTTAAAGGAAAATGCCGTGGTTGATTATTGATTGTATTCCAGAATAAGGTAAGTGTCTTGTCTAGCTTTGTTGGGGAAATTTTTTCTACTAATTGATATTGTTTGCTATATGTGGGGGTGATGCATATACGATTTGACGAGCGTATAAGCATGTGCCATGGTTTTCATGCTCGAGAGGGGGAATTATATGCTTCTTTGTTCTTTGTTGAATTTAATGATGTCACGACCCAAAATCCAACTAGTCGTGATGGCACCTAACCTCACCCGCTAGATAAGCCCAATAATAACAATCTGATTCAATTGATATTTAAATGATTTTAATACACTCTCCAAGGACTGGTAGTACAAATCATGAGCTTCTAAGATAAGAATTTCCAAAGCTAGTGTGAAATAAAAATACATCATCTGTTTGAAATGTATATGAACAGATTAAAAATTCTAAAGCTACTAAGAACCAGAGGCAGTTGTGATTGGATCACATGTACATCTTCATTGCTAGCTCCCGCCATGCACAGCAGCATCATCATCCAAAATCTGTACGCAATGTGTAGAAGTGTAGTATGAGTACAACCGACCCCATGTACTCAATAAGTAACAAGACTAACCTTTGGGCTGAAAGTAGTAACGAGCTCTACAGGTACAGTCCAATATGAAATAACAGTACAGAAACGTAGGCATGTTTTCAAGTTCAACAGATAACTCAATACAAGTAAAAAAAAAATCAAATCTGTATGATATGAGGAATATGACATCTCTATATCTACATGACAATGTACATGCTGTATATGGTATACTACCATGGAAGCATCGCGTACTCACACTCTCAGAGTACTCAATCACTCAGTACCGTACGGGCAGGTCCAGCCCAGGGAAGATCCATCCCTCAATATAAATAGCAACTAACAATCAGTCACTCAGTACTGTATATGGCCAATCCAGCTCAGATATAAATGTGAAAGGCAACTCCATGCCTTGGAAAGTCCATCCTAAATGTAAATAAATAAGGCAACTCCATGCCCTGGGAAGTCCATCCCAAATATAAATAAATAAGGAAACTCCATGCCCTGGGAAGTTCATCCCAAATATAAATAAATAAGACAACTCCATGCCTTGGTAAGTCCATCCCAAATATAAATAAATAAGGCAACTCCATGCGTTGGAAGTC
The DNA here is from genome assembly GCF_001879085.1 of Nicotiana attenuata. Classification (NCBI taxonomy): domain Eukaryota; kingdom Viridiplantae; phylum Streptophyta; class Magnoliopsida; order Solanales; family Solanaceae; genus Nicotiana; species Nicotiana attenuata. Next base: position 169,444 of record NW_017670888.1, on the reverse strand, counting down.
CATCCCAAATATAAATATCAACTGTGCTCACTGTGGGGGATGCAAACTCTGGAGGGGATCCTTCAACCCAAGCGATATATAAAGCCAATATGGCCTACTGCGACGTGCAGTCGGATACCATAATAATAAAGCCTATAAAGCCTGCTGCGGCGTGCAACCCTGATCCATAACAATAAAGCCTATCAGGCCTGCTGCGGCGTGTAGCCCTGATCCATATATATATATATATATATATATATATATATATATATATATATATATATATATATAAAGTCAATATGACTTGCTGCGGCATGCAACTCGATCCATGAATATCCTCACAAATGAGTAAACATGACCGGTATGAAATCCCATTTTTTAAAAACAATTAATTCAACAATACTATGACCTCTGTGTATCCTAAAATATCGGCACGTGGACTAAGCGTGATTTTCAATAAGATTCTCAGCTCTATTTCTTTAACACATGAAAGTACGTGGATAATGCCAAGATTATTTAAATACACAATTCCACGGAATCAATTACATCATAATTTCTATGGTGCAGGCCCATACGCCCGTCACCTCTAAACAAATAATATAACATGTAATTCAGGAATTTATACCCTCAGAATCAAGTTTAGAAGTGTTACTTACCTCGAACAAGCCGATTCCAATGCCGAGCAAGCTAAACAATACTCCGGAAATTCCGTTCCGCGTGTATCATCCTCCAAACGCCTTCCTATCTCCTCAATTCCAAGCCAAACAATTCGAAACTAGTCAAACAACGTGCAAATTAAACAAAATATACACCAATGCTTACAATTTAACAATTTATGAAAATTCCCAGCTCCATTCAAAAAGTCGACAGTGGGGCCCACGTCTTGAAATCCGACAAAAATTACAAAATCCGAACCCCCATTGAACCACGAGTCCAACCATACTAAAATTAATCAAATTTTACCACAACTCGGCCTTCAAATCCTCAATTAAAGTCTATGAATTTCCTACTATTTTCAACCCAAAACACTAATTTAGTGATAGAAACAACAATATATTTGGGTAATTTTACCAAAATTGAGTTAGGAACTCTTACCCCGATGTTTTCCTTGAAATCCCCCGAAAATCGTCTCTCCCCTAGCTCCTAATCGTCCAAAATGGAAAATGTCTCATTTTCAGAAATTTATGTTCTGCTGCCCAATCATACCTTATGCGATCGCGAAGCACAAAATTTTTCCAGCACTATTTTACTCTATGCAATCACGACCATTCCCCCGCTATCGCGACGAACAAATTCCCAATAGCCTTGTCCAACTCTTCCGGACAGCCTCTAGTATAACGGCCATAACTTTTTGTACAAAACTCCAAATAACAAATAATTAAACTTTCTGAAAACTAAACACCAAGAGCTATAACTTTCATCTTTTGATGATATCCAATTCTTTATAGGTTGCGAGATATAATCTACCAAAGTTAGCCCTGTGCGGCACAAATTTCTTCTTCGCAATTTCCGAACTCTTCTAAGACAGCATGTAGTGTATCAAACATAACTTTTTGTACACAAGTCCAAATTCTAAACGGTTTGATTTTCTGAAAACTAGACATAAAGAGCTACAACTTTTATTTTTAAATAATCTCCGAATTCCTCATATATTACGAGATATAAGCTTCCAAAGTCGAGTCTGTGCAGCAGAAATTTCCTTCTACGCGATCGCGCCCCTTCCTTCCACGATCGCGATTCACAAGGTCTAGATTGCACTTTAATCTTTGCGATCACGGCCTAGACCTCCGCGATCGCATAGCACACCTGCGACTCCAGTTATCAGTAGTTCCAAAAAGGCCTAAAAGTGGTCCGAAACCACCTCAAAACTCACCCGAGCCACTCAGGACACCGTCCGAGCATACCAACAAGTTTCAAAACATATTACATACCTACTAGAGCCCTCAAATCACATATAACAACATCTAAATGCCGAATCGTACCACAATTCAAATTTAGAAATTTTTAAATCTCTCGATTTTCAAAACGCGTGCCAAACCATATCAATTCAACTCGGAATAAACTAAAATATTGCGTACAAGTCATAAATGACATAACGAAGCTACTGAAATTTTTGGAACCGCAATCAGAATCTGATATCATCAAAGTCAACTTTCAGTCAAACTTTTCAAAAATCTTCTAATTTCCAATTTTTGCCAAAATGCGCCAGATTGTCCTACGGACTTCCAAATCCAAATCCAAACATACACCTATGTCCGAAATCACCATACAAAGCTACTGAAATCATCAAAACTCCATTCCGGAGTTGTTTGCACAATAGTCAAACTCCGGTCAACTCTTTTCATTTAAGCTTCTAAAATAAGATTTGTTCTTTCAATTTAATACCGAGTCAACCAAAAATCAAACTCAACTAGAAGATAATCATAGCTCCAATTAAGAATAAACAATTACAGGATGAGATAGTAATAATTTTAATTAAAGGTAAACAATTGTTAAAATATAGCATGACGATAGAAGAGGCAAAATCTTCAGTTATGTCAAATAAGAGTCAAATAGGCAATAAGAGTGAATTCTAAGGCAATTAATTCTAATTGAGGCATGTAGAAGTGAAACCAGCACATAGGAACTCAAACGTATCACGAACAACTTCATACACAGTGAATATAAGGACCTAAGAATCCTAATGGCCAACTTCCACAAATAAGTCCGAGCACGCACTCGTCACCTCGCGTACACGGACTACAATTAACATAGAAGACTTAAATCCTAAGGGGAAGTCCCCACATAAGCTTAGGAAAGATACTTACCTCATTTCGCAACCAAATTCAAGATTCCAATAAACCTTCGCCTCGCGAGTTCGTGTCCGAAAGCTTCAAATCTAATCACAAACAATTCAATATACTCAATACGAATCATAGGAATTAATTCCATATGAAATTATTAATATTCTGGATTAAAATCCAAAATACATTTAAAAATCGACAGCGGGACCCATGTCTCGAATCCTCGAAAACTCACGAAATCCGAACACCCGTTCCGATACGAGTTTAACCATACAAAAATTATCGAATTCCGACATCGATTGCCTTTCAAATCTTCAATTAAATTCTTTGAAGATTTCTACCATTTTCAATCCAATCTTTACTCATTTGAACTCAACAATCTTCTAACAAACCTTATTTGTACATACATGTATTCATAGTACTCTTACACCCAAGAATCATACTCCTAATCACCCATCTTTAGCCCCAAAACTCGAAATTAAAGATTAGGGTATGAAATCCTTAACTCTTAGAAGAAGATCTTGTGATTGGGTTTCTTGATTCTTGAAGATTAATACAAGATTGGATGATTTGAATGTTGGGTTTCCTCCTTATCTCTCTAATAAGCTCTCACCTCTCTCTAGAATTCTCAGAAAATCACCCCAAAATAAACCTCAAAGCCTATTTATCAAAATGGGGTCGGGTTATGAAAATAGGAAAATGAAGCCTCTGAAACCAGGTCTGCGATCGCAGAATGAATCGCACAATAGCTATGCGGGTCGCAGAATGGATCGCAAAACAGGTGCCCAGAACAGGGCTACACTGGGCCATTCGGCGACCATTTTGCGATCGCAGAATGATTTTGCGGTTCGCATAATTGTTTTGCGGTCGCACAATTGGCCGCAGAATTGCATTTTTCCAGCTTTTGGTAATTTGGTCATATCTTTGTGTAGGAGTGTCCAAATAACGAACGATTTGAAGTGTTGGAAACTAGACTCAAAGCTCTTTCATTTGATAGGTTGTGCATCATATAATGCTTTATATATATGTAGATATTCTCATCCAAAGTGTGGTCTTGTGCGTGCTCATTCGAAATTTTAGACTACCACGCAATTTTCCAACTTGGCTTAGACTTAGGTCTTTCCTTAGACCCCATATCTCTTATATATGCCTCATACACTTATTATCATATCCAATTGATATCCATCATATTATTAGTCCTCGTCCGCACATAAAATAATATAATTAGAACATGTCAACTTTCTAATTTCGCCAAAATGCGCCGAATTGTTCTACGGACTTCCAACCCCAATTCCGGGCATACGCCTAAGTCCGAAATCATCATAAGAAGCTATTAACATCATTAAAATTCCATTCTGAGGTCTTTTGCTCAAAAGTCAACTCTCCGGTCAACTCTTTCTATTTAAGCTTCAAAATGAGATTTTTTTTCTTTAAATTTAACTCCGAATCTTACGAAAACCAAACTCGACCACACATGCGGGTCATAATGCATATTACGAAGCTTCTCGAGTCCTTTAGTCGCTGAACGAGGTGTAAATTCTTAAAACGACAAGTCAGGTTGTTACAGGCATAATTGAGAAGTAGATGATGGTTCATTTACCTGTAACTAACAGCTTGTTTGGATGCTTGTTAACTGTGTTATTGTATTGAATTGTTACTTTAAATATAATGTTTGTTGTGAATGTTACTTAAATTTTATCATATCGTATCGTATCGTTAAATCCGTCGTTACGTAAAGACGAAAAGTGCCACTTTATCGAACGACATATTTGGTGTGGTGTCGTCATTTTGACCAAAAAATAATAATATTTGGTTAAACTAATTAATCAGTTATTAAGATTGGTTAATCCTAGTTAAAGTTAATAACTTTAGATCTTGAGTTGAAAGTACGAACTGTTTGAGCAGTGAAGAAACAGAATTAATGTGCTAACAATAAATGTGTCGAATGTAGTAATGCGTGTGAAGTAACAAGTATTAAATAATAATCAATGACAATAAATGTAAATAAGGAGGAAGATTCACCCAGTATTGAATGAGGTGAATGATTCCTCCGTCTGACAAAAATATAAGAGAATGTTGAGCACTTTCTCGGATCTGGTGGAAATTACAATAGATAACCAAAAAGGTCGAATCTCTCCATAGAGTTATCCTTTGTATTTATCTTGAGAGCTTACTTTTCAAAAGTGTTCTTATCATAGAATATTACATGCCTTTTTCCTTATCTCTCATACTATTTATATGAGATATTCCCAAAGAACCCTAAAAAGTACAAATAGAGAGAATATTCAATCGAATATTCTCTCTGAAAATTCCAATGCACTCCATGCCGTTACTTCTATCTATGCTGCTCGACCTCGGCCCTGATGAACCACTCAGTGGCTTGTTGTTGATCACTGATCGACCTTGGCCAAACTGCCCATATTGATTTGCAGGTCACTCATGACGATCGTATCCGCGTGTCGAATTTCTCTAGTTTGATTTTGACCCATACAGTCATTACCTTGCTTTTTTCTCTCATCTTGCCCTTTATTAAATAATCATATTTTATCATTTACCCTACTTTATTGTATAATAATTCTACTCCGTATCATATTTTTTCTTGATAATGTTGCAAGTTCATTTTTCTTTGTTAGTATCTGACATCATGAAAAAACAACAAACGATACAATCTATCCAAACTTAGCATCACAACCAGGACCCATAATTGTTGTTGTTACCTAATGTAGGGCCCTACGTATAATACCCATGATGGGGAGGGGGGGGGGTGTTTGAGTGTCCTACATTGGTGGGTATATAGGACGTAATTGGTAATCCTAACCTCATAAACTAATTTTATGATTAGCAAAGTCCATTAGGATAGCAAGGATAAGGATAAGGAGCAGTCATAATATCCCTAGTAAGCAGAAAGCTCTCAAAATGGATTTACACCAACTAGATATTACCACCAGCATAGGTAGTCCAAATCTAAGCTAACATGAATCTTTCATATACATTAATGTACTTGAGTTAGACGTGTGTGAAACAGGTGTGAGAACTTCGCGTGGATTCCTCAAAACAAAGAAAGATTTGCAGAAAACGATGCTTACCATACCAAATACTTGCACACCTATGCCTAATGCATACACATAGCAAACGCAAAGTACCCATAACATAGGCCAAAACAAGAAAGGGGAAAAGCAAAGAAGCTCGCCGAAGACCTGTTACATACTGCCAATATCTGTGGGTCACCACCCAATGAGTAGAAGTCTATGCCTACTGATTTGATGAAACCACTGCACGGAAATTAGAATGAGTTGTCTTATAACCAAACGCCTGTGAATGGATAGAACTGATAATAAACTGGACAAATTATTAACTCAACAAATGAACAATTTCTATGCAGTGAGAGCAAAAAAGGCGTACATAGACTATTACTAGAGAAATAATGGAAACACAAAACCTTTATATAGTTGAAATATTATCACAATAGTCAAATATTAACCACAAAAATGACGAGAATATGTTTTATATAATAAAAAAGGAATTCATGGCGCACCAAAAGAGTCCAAAACCAAGAAAGAAAGCTAATCTAACCTTACACAGGAAAAAATATTAACTACGATGGTAGAATACTGGAAAGAGCGTACTTGTTTTACCAGTCAAGCAGCAGGAACGGGTGCTTCAACATATCGTAGCTCCAGCAATTCAGAAGCTACAGGTGTGCTCTTAGTAAGGTCAACCTCCATTGTTCCATTCCTTACCACCTCCACGATGAGCTATTGCTGGTGGCATTAAGGACAGAGAAAAATATGAGAAATGTAAATAAATAACAAGGAGCCAGTAACATAATGGCAAGAATTTTCCGAATGCATCAAGTAAAAGAGGACCACGTAAATCTGTAAGTATCTCGTGGTGCCTCCTTCTAAGACAGCAGAGGAGCAGTCTTGTGCCTCCATAAAGACATAGGCGGATAGTAAGAATTCTTAGCCTGTTCAACTGGTTGCTAATTTGTTGATATACGGACATGGACAACCTATGTTATGAAGCAGGGAGAGTCAGGACTGATGTGTGCACAAAAGAATTTCCTTATTTAAGAGGGTGGTTTCAGCCACTTATTCAAATTTCAACTTACTCAGCAGAGCCCTGCAACATACATATCGACGTCATCATTTAAAAGTAAGAAACTGGCGGTCAAAGTAAAGTCGTATCAGTACTCCCCTTCTTCCTCATACTCCCACAATAATACATCTATCATTAGGCTCCAAAGTGGTTTTAATGTTCTCTTAGGCAAATGAATCTCATCTCTCGACATTGCCAATCTTGTTGTAATATTTTTATCAGCTAGGGCCTTGTAAAGAGCTCCCACTGTTCCAATTGGTAGTCTAAGACCTTTCGCTCATCTGAAATGCTGAAACAACATGATCACAAGCTTCCCATACCAGAACTTCCTTTCACTGTTGCTGGGGATAGGAACAAGTGAGGGGAGGGATATACAAGCCCGGGAGAGAGTGGGCATACTTTCCAAGAACACGACTTTAGCAGCAACACCTTTCATTACAAAAACTTTGCAGTGGATGCCTTCAGTGTTACTTCCTTGAAGATCATAAAGAAGGTCCAATCAAGAATTACCAGCCCAGTCAGAATTCCAAATTGAATTTGTAATTCTTTCATGTCATCCTCACCCCTAAAACCACATTTGTCCAAGACTAGTTTATCCAAATTAGAACAACGATGAAACAAAAAACCTCGTCATCACAGATGTCATTGTTGAACAGAAAACTCTTCAATTCCAGATAACCTAATGTGGGAATCTACTGGCCACGTGGAATAGAGATACCTTGCCTTATTGAAGACAATGTTATACGCTAAAGTTTTTCTGCTAACGCCAGAGTTGAGGTTATATTTAGGGGTGGTATATGAGTTCCATGAGTTGTTGGGTTATTTAAGCTCAGATTGAGATAGCGGATTCCTTTTTCAATGTCTTCAGACAACCATTTCTCCAGCAATTCGACGAGCGAAGAGTCTAGACATTGATGAATTTCCTTGTTTACCCAAGTAAGTATGACATCAATGATTCTTCCATTAAGAAATTTGGATGCAAATCGGATAAATCCATACACCTTTCTAGATGGCCCGTCAAATTGAATATCGAATATTTGGACTTGTCTAAATAGATGCATCCATCTCTTGGACAAAATGGATGTACGCATGGCAGTCTTTGTGACGAGTCTTGAGAGGATGTTTGTCAAAACGCAATTGGGCAATTGGTTTAGCCTGTCAGACATTAATTCCTATGAAACTTTTTCTGAAAAAGGGTGTTCTTGGAGACTGAAAAAGCTATCTTGGAAGAAAAGAAAGTAGAGACAATATGATGGAAAGTGTAGGAAAAGTCGAGAGATGTGTTTCTTTGAATTGAAAAAGCTATCTTGGAAGAATGTAAAAGAATTGATTGATCTGGAGCTTTTAAATGGAGTTTCCTAAACATCTAGTGGGTTCAAAAAACGCAGGGCAATTACGATTTATCTAAGTGCCTACTTAGTAAAGAGGTTCCCATAAAATACATCATTTTTTATTACATTTGACATGACTTCTTTTGAGGTTAAGAGTTCCTCAGACTCCCCTTCTTCCTCGTACTCCCACAAAAACACACCATCATTAGCCTCGAAAGTAGTTTCAATGTACTCTATAGGCAAATGAATCTCATCTCTTGACAATGCGAATCTTGTTGTTGTAGTTTTTTATCAGCTAGGGCCTTATCAAGAGCTTCCACTGCTCCAATTGATAGCCTAAAACCTTTCATTCTTCTGAAATGCTGAAACAACATGATCACAAGCTCCCTATACCAGAACTTCCTTTCATTATTCCTGGGGATGGAACTAGTGAGGGGAGGGATATACAAGCCCTGGAGAGAGAGAGAGAGAGAGAGAGAGAGAGAGAGAGAGAGAGAGAGAGAGAGAGGCATACTTTCCAAGAACACGACATTAGTTGCATTACCTTCCATTACGAAATACACCAACTTTGGAGTGGATGCCTTCAGTGTTACTGTTACTTCTCCGAAGATCGTAAAGATGGTCCAATCAAGAATTACAGCCTAGTCAACTGTCACGCCCCAAAATCAAGGAGCGCGACCGGGGCTCAACCAAGTAAACCCGACTGGGCAAGCCTGTTAGGTTTATTCAACCCAAACTAATTCATGAATAAATAGGAGATAAATTCTATCAATCATACTTTATACATATTTCATTAACCTACATTTTATTTTCATTAGCAGTTTCAACCATAATATCCAGAATATTACAATTTTTATAGATATGATGAAAAACATATTTGCCAAATACCAATATTTCTAGTTTAATTCCAATACTAAACACCACCAATAACCTGTCTACGGAGCCTCTAAATACAACTGAAGAGCAATATGGAAATGCCGGCAACAAGGCTCCGGCTATACCTCAAAAGACAAAGTACATGATAAACAATGATACAGGACCCCGAAATGAAGTAGGGCTCACCTAGTCAGCTGGAAAGAGGATGCGTCACTAGCTGCGACAAACACTGTATGCTATGGAACTACCTACATCCATTTAAAGATATAGCGCCCCCGGCAAAAAGGGATGTTAGTACTGTCGAATAGTACTAGTATGTAAAGGAAAACACCAATCTAAGTAGAATGAACAGAGATACAAAGAGAAGACGGTCATAATAATCAATAAGTGCTTCATAGAAATATAAAAGAAAACACCAAGTAAGGACCACATAGTTTCTGATTCAATCTTTCCATCTCTTTTAGGTTAATAATCTTTAGTGCCAAGTGCCACAACCCACAATACCACCGTGCTTTTGCACGGAGTCCGGTCTTGGCCCGACCGGCTAAGCCATCCCAAGTGAGACATATCCAAATTCACAAAGATAATCAGAAATCCAACATAAAGGCCAACATAAATGCCACCATGTGTACATCATGGCGTCCGATCTTGGCCCGATCGGCTAAGCCGTCTCAAGAGAGACGTAACCATATTCACAATTTCATCCACAATGCGACCGTGTTCTTACACGGAGTCCGGCGTCGGCCCGACCGGCTAAGCCATCTCACTTGGGACATAACCTCTTTCAATTATTCATTTAATTCACATTTCTTTCCATCTTCCATTACATGGCACAAAAAGCCCCATTTATTAAGTAGTTCTTGGCACCTGGACACGTTTTATAATTATATTCCATCCCTTTTTATTTGTTTGAATAACAGTATCATTCATGTCAATAAGTTCTACCACATAAGGCATTACACACACAAGGAAAAGAGCACGGAAATCATAATCACGTTCTCAAATAGAAAGATTACATGGTAAATATTTAGAACAATTACGGAACATAAATCTTTCAACCCAACACATTAAGGCAATCAATTCTAGCATGATCAAGTCAAAACTTACACCATTTATTCGGACACCAAGGGTTCAATTCTAAAAAGAAGAGAGCGGTACGTTGGCCACACTCTATTTCCCAAATTCATTTAATTCATTTCAAACATCTTTATAGACTACCAACAACTAGACACAATCAATCAATACATTTGGTGCACATAAGAGCAATTAGGAGTATGAACCATATCGAGTTTTCTCACACAATTTGGCATACTAGCCTTTATTTGAAAAACAACTCAAAGCCGTCACATTTTAATACGCAACTCATACTTAGAATATATATATATGTATATATATATATATATATATATATATATATATATATATATATATATATATATATATATATCTATCTATCTTTATCCATAAGGCTCATTTCAGAATAGTCAAGTTTATGGGTAATAACCCGGAATATAAGATTTATGAACTTTGAGCCAACCATACTTGAACTTACGAAAACATTTATGGAATTCGATTCTAAGAGAGAAGGTTTAGCCAACATACCTTGTCTAAGCTTCCCTTAAGTTACTACAACGCACCAACACCTCTAGCAATAATAATCTATGAGGAGAAATCGAAAATCGATTAACAACTAGAAAGATTACCCCTGGTGTAACTCTCTTAGGAATTGCATCAAACACCTAATGTGTGAAATAGAATACAAGGTCCGAAAATGGAAATTCCTTCTTCCCTCAACCAATTTTAACAGGAACTATCCAAATTAGTTCATTAATATCACATACTACAACTTAATCCCACATGCATGGCCTATTTCTAATCCCCACAACATATTTGAACCCTTAACCTCTTGCATGCAAGTTCTGGAAATAGGACTTACCCGGATGGAGGACAATCTAATGGCTATCTTCCTTGATTCTTGAAACCTTGAGCAAGATTTGGTGATTGGAAGGCTAGGTTCCCTCTTTCTCTCTCTAAAATGCTCTCACCTCTCTCTAGATTTAGTATAAAATAGCCCCAAATGAAGCCCCAAAGCTTATTTATCAAAGTGGGTTCGGATATAAAAATTTCCAAAAATGACCCCCGAAGTCAATTATGTGGTGCAATTATGATATAACATAATCGATATGTGGGCAACAGACTTGTAGCATAATCATTATGCGATAGCATAATCAACAGCATAATCAATTATGCGACAGCATAATATTTTGCCCGACTCTGCTTCACTATGTGACGCGTATGCAGTCCGCGGAGTCGTTTTGCGATCGCGAAATTGATCGCAAATCCAGCCTTCGGTAATTTGATCATAACTTTGTGTAGGAATGTCCAAATGACGAACGGTTTGAAGCATTAGAAACTAGCCTCGAAGACCTTTCATTTGATAGGTTGTTCATCACATAAAACCTTATATATATTTAGATATGCTCGTTCATAGTGTGGACTTGTACGAACTCATTTGGAATTTTAGCCTATTATGTAATTTTCCAATTTGACTTAGACTTAGGCCTTTCCTTGGACCCCAAATTACTTATTATATGACTTATACATTCATTTACCATATCCAATTGATATACATCATTATTATAGCACATAAAATATTATAATTAGCCTACCTGGCACCACAAAATCTTAAATTACTTAGTAAAATTTTCCGGGGCTTTACATTCTTCCCGCTTAGGATCATTCGTCCTCGAATGAGAGGTAGAGTCCACCCCAAACACCTAACATAACATATCTCTTTTCTAACCTACCTCAGGTCCCTAAATTTTGACTAACTCCCTAATTTTTTTTAGAAATTTCGGCAGCATCTCCTTTGTAACTAGGCCTATCCACCTGCCAGAGAACCACCAAAACCATCCTAACAACACATCCACAACTCGACAAAGCGCCACAACGTATATATCTATAACACTAATCTCAGCATTACAAGCACTACATTATCATAATGATACCTGAACATGGACTGCACATTTTTAAATCATAGCACCTATAAGGTACCTTTCAAGTCAAAACCAATTGCTATACAATCGAGAGAAGATAATTTCTTTCTACAACACTCTCGGCCTTCAAGGTGGCCTCTTAGACTTACAGACTTTGCCATAACACATTCATGGAAACAATCTCAACTCCCAAACTTACCTAACAAGGAGGACAAATAGACACCCCTCATGGGCTAACTATCCATTAACTTCACCTTCAATAATTTCCACCGGAATGATACACAAAGGATCTCCAACTACCTTCTTAGACATAGACATGTGAAAACACAAAATATATGGGGAACAACTATGGGGAAACTTCATACTCCTAGTGCGGCCTAATGCGAAATGCACTTATGCAACCTTCATTATCAGCTCACATAACATCTTCAGAGGAAAATATTGAGAATAACCTGTTCAACCTCCAAACTCTAAATCTCTACGCGAACACCCACACTAAACCTTTGATGACCTTCAACGATTACTCTAAGATGTGCTATCACAAATTGACCATAAAATTACCTATCGAATATATGTGATCACACGGTGATGCTTCCTCTGTGACAGCTTTGAACTTTCAATACCCAATAGATTTAATACAATGAGGAACAACGGAGTTCAAGATTAGGCTGGAATTATTCAGGAAATCCATTAATGTGCTGAGCAGAGTATTTCATGAGGTTATATGCTAAGAGACACGAAGTTTACTACTAACAATGCTGACATGGTTAATCATTATGACGACATCAATTATTAGATTAATGGAGCATAGAGGTAACTAGCACGCATTGATAAGGTGGGAACCATGTACGTGATCTTGCGATCTAAAAGAACTGGGTCTTTCTAGACCTGAGATGCATGAGAGGCATGATCGGGAGGATGAAGAGGCTAGCATTAGTTATTCTTGGGAGGTGACGAGTTGTGCAAGGGATAATAACAATTGTTCCCTTCCATATATGCCTTGCTCGACAATTGTAAGCTCTAAGGAGAAGTGGTCAAGTATATTAAACCGGTTGCCTCCTTGAGTGTAAGGAAAGTCAGTTTAGCTATGAATAGTAAGATTCTTGCAACATGGATGCGATAGAGATTTCAAAATAAATACATGAAGTTGAATGACACTCTTAACATTAACTGGCACAAGGAATCTATGCCACAAGCCCATGAGGATGAAAAAGAAGTTAAACGCTTATGAGATTATCATAATTCAAGCAGCTTAATCCCTTCCCGATAATTGACCCTATATGAGATAACTAAGAAACGACAACTTGTCTTCCAAATCGATATGCTCATGATATGTGCGAAAATCTGAAAGCATCTAATCTCAACCTTTCACGAGTGAAACCACATAGCTAGGACATCTTAATATTGGGATAAAATCATGTATTGGTTAGAGAGGTTCTAATGGTTAACATGATGCTCCGGGGAGAAAGACAAATAACACTCCTATCCACCCAGGGAGGTGGAATACCAAGGGTAGCAAAACTCCCCGCACATGGCAATGACATAGTCAATGATTCTAGAAGTCGAGTGTGTAAAGGCAACCGAACCCAATGAGACGGTGTAAAATAATCATGGAAGGTTCGCAGATGTTCATGATGAGTTCTCCATTGATTTTGACTTGAGAAGTACCCAGATGCTAATGAACGACAGGAAAACATGAGAAGTAGGCGTTGTGCTATGATAACCCCCAAAGGTGCGTTTGGTCTTGACAGAGAGCCTATTAAGGGTCCTTATGAGAAAGGAAGTGTTACAGTGACACATATAAGGACACGTTCTCTCATAGTTATCGAACAAGTGTTGGGAAACTAGCATAGTGAATTCACTAACTAAAGAACACAATTAACACATGTGGTGGAGGTATAAAGAGAAAATAAACATTTGTTATGAGCTGGACATGCTTCTGCTATATTAACTCCCAACTTCAATACAAGACTACATCACGGACACCCACAATACTAAGAACAAAGTGAGCTATTGGCTACGGGATGTCACAAGTGGACACGAAAGTTATACTAAGATGGCGACACAAGATCTTCCTATGACGGAGATGTGAGGATCTCAATTTTCATAGAGACTTTATGCACACGGTGACCATTTCGATTGACATGCAGTCATATGATAGGTGTTAAGGTATGCTCTTATGTTAGTAGATAGTGAGAAGGTTTTGTGATGATACTCGCAAGAGAGTAGAGTGACTGTTCAAACCATAGAAGCCATATACACTAGTGAGTAAAAGAGTGACTCGAGAAGGATCGCAACACTGGGATGCTTTACATGGAACTTGACACCACATAGGTAAACTTTACAACGGTGCATGTATAGGCACAAGCGAGTAGATGTTTTCCATTTAAATAACAAGGTTCTGTAAGAAATAGTCCCTTGTTGAGAATTTAGTAAAGCAAGTGGAAAGTATTAACCCTAGAGTTATAACTCAATTCAAAGACATATTATAGAACTTAATTCCATAAAAGGATGTAAATAAGAGAATTTGTGATAGAGTGGATTCACGAATAATGCGTCTCGTTTAAAGAGTAGGTGCATGCATTGTTTTGTGATTCAACATCTTGCTAAGACCATGTTTATGAGAACTCCTAAATATGGATGTACATGTACAACAAGTAAAATTTTGTGTTGTTCATAATGATGTACTGAGGAGTGACGTACTTGGTGACTTTAGGTTGATAGGGAAATAACTTTATCGATGCCCCTCGACTCCACATCCCTAACGCATGTTGGTAACATACTTATATACTACATGATCTGGTAGAGCAGTGACATTAATAGGAACAAGGGTACTCCCCTTAGTGACAAGTTCTACCAATCCCTCCATGGCTCAATACATTCTCCTAACAAACTCTTGGGCAATCCCCCTCAGATTCAATGGTGGGGTCATTCCCTCCTTACTTCTTCAAACTCGTGGATTATAGTTTCAAGATTACTCATCTTGAGAATAAGAATAGCAAGAAAATTAGCTCCCTATCTTGGGTTCTACCGCACGATCTGGAGTATCAAAGAAGGGTGAAATTCCTAAATGTCCAAATAGCCTCCAACTTATAGATGTGGTCAACAACACACCGATAAGAAGGACTCTACTAGACACGACTCCGAGACATCCTAAGACACTCTAAAACCTGGCTCTGATACCAAGTTTGTCACGCCCCAAGACCAAGGAGCGCGACCGGCGCTCAACCGAATAAACCCGACTGAGCAAGCCTGTTAGGTTTTATTCTACCCAAAATAATTCATGAATAAATAGGAGATAAATTCTATCAATCATACTTTATACATATTTCATTAACCTCCATTTTGTTTTCATTTGCAGTTTCAACCATAATATCCATAATATTACAATTTTTATAGATATGATGAAAAACATATTTGCTAAATACCAATATTTCTAGTTTAATTCCAATACTAAACACCACCCACAACCTGTCTATAGAGCCTCTAAATACAACTGAAGAGTAATATGGAAATGCCGGCAACAAGGCTCCGGCTATAACTCAAAATACAAAGTACATGATAAACAATGATACAGGACCTCGAAATGAAGTAAGGCTCACCAAGTCATCTGGAAAGAGGATGCGTCACTAGCTGCGACCAACACTGTATGCTATGGAACTACCTACATCCATTTAAAGATGTAGCGCCTCCGGCAAAAAAGGACGTTAGTACTGCCGAATAGTACTAGTATGTAAAGACAAAAATCTATCTTAGTAGAATGAATAGAGAAACAAAGAGAAGACGGTCATAATAATCAATAAGTGCTTCATAGAAATATAAAAGTAAAAACCAAGTAAGGATCACATAGTTTCTGATTCAATCTTTCCATCACTTTTAGGTTAATAATCTTTAGTTCCAAGTGCCACAACCCACAATGCCATCGTTTTTTGCACGGAGTCCGATCTCGGCCCAACCGGCTAAGCCATCCCAAGTGAGACATATCCAAATTCACGACGATAATCCGAAATCCAACATAAATGCCAACCAAAATGCCACCATGTGTACAACATGGCGTCCAATCTCGGCCCGATCGGCTAAGGCGTCTCAAGTGAGACGTAACCATATTCACAATTTCATCCACAATGCCACAGTGTTCTTACACAGAGTCCGGTCTCGGCCCGACCGGCAAAGCCATCTCACTTGGGACATAACCTCTTTCAATTATTAATTTAATTCACATTTCTTTCCATCTCCATTACATGGCACAAACAACCCCATTTATTAAGTAGTTCTTGGCACCTGGATACATTTTATAATTCAATTTCTTCCCTTTTTATTTGTTTGAATAACAGTATCATTCATGTCAATAAGTTCTACCACATAAGGCATTACACACATAAGGAAAATAGCTTGGAAATCATAATCACGTTCTCCAATAGCAAGATTACATGGTAAATATTTAGAACAATTACGGAACATAAATCTTTCAACCCAACACATTAAGGCAATCAATTCTAGCATGATCAAGTCAAAACTTACACCATTTATTCGGACACCAAGAGTTCAATTCTAAAAAGAAGAGAGTTGGCCATACGTACCTCAATAGAGCTTTTAAGCAAATTTTATTTTTAGAAGTCATTTTAAGACAGTTGAGTCGAGGCTCATTTCGTAATCTGATTCATATATTTCCCTCCTTTCTTTGACATCATTAGGCACAATTATAACCCAAGTTCTCGGTACGTTGGCCACACTCTATTTCCCAAATTCGTTTAATTCATTTCAAACATTTTTATAGATTACTAACAAATAGACACAATCCATCAATACATTTGGTGCACATAAGAGCAATTAGGAGTATCAACCATATCGAGTTTTCTCACACGATTTGGCATACTAGCCTTTATTTGAAATACGACTCAAAGCCGTCACATTTTAATACGCAACTCATACTTAGAATATATATATATATATATATATATATATATATATATATATATATATAAGGCTCATTTCAGAATAGTCAAGCTTATGGGTAATAACCCGGAATATAAGATTTATGAACTTTGAGCCAACCATACTTGAACTTATGAAAGCATTTATGGAATTCGATTCTAAGAGAGAAGGTTTAGCCAACATACTTTGTTTAAGCTTCCCTTAAGTTACTACAACGCACCAACACCTCTAGCAATAATAATCTATAAGGAGAAATCGAAAATCGATTAACAACTAGAAAGATTACCCATGGTGTAACTCTATTAGGAATTGCATCAAACACCTAACGTGTGAAATAGACTACAAGGTCCGAAAATGGAAATTCCTTCTTCCCTCAACCAATTTTAACAGGAACTATCCAAATGAGTTCATTAATATCACATACTACAACTTAGTCCCACATGCATGGCATATTTCTAATCCCCACACCATATTTGAACCCTTAACCTCTTGCCTGCAAGTTCTGAAAATAGGACTTACCCGGATGGAGGAGAATCTAATGGCTGTCTTCCTTGATTCTTGAAGACTTGAGCAAGATTTGGTGATTGGAAGGCTAGGTTCCCTCTTTCTCTCTCTAAAATGCTCTCACCTCTCTCTAGATTTAGTATAAAATAGCCGCAAATGAAGCCCCAAAGCTTATTTATCAAAGTGGGTTCAAATATGAAAATTTCCAAAAATGACCCCCGAAGTCAATTATGTGGTGCAATTATGCTATAGCATAATCGATATGTGGGCAGCAGACTTGCAGCATAATCATTATGCGATACATAATCGACAGCATAATCAATATGCGACAACATAGTATTTTTCCCGACTCTGCTTCACTATGCGACGCGTATGCGGTCCGCGGAGTGGTTTTGTGATCGCGAAATTGATCGCAAATCCAGCCTTTGGTAATTTGATCATAACTTTGTGTAGGAATGTCTAAATGACGAACGGTTTGAAGCTTTAGAAACTAGCCTCGAAGACCTTTCATTTGATAGGTTGTTCATCGCATAAAACCCTTATATATATATAATATATATATATATATATATATACATATATATATATATAATATATATATGTATATATATATATATATATGCTTGTTCAAAGTGTGGACTTGTACGAACTCATTTGGAATTTTAGCCTATTATGTAATTTTCCAATTTGACTTAGACTTAGGCCTTTCCTTGGACCCCAAATTACTTATTATATGACTTATACATTCATTTACCATATGCAATTGATATACATCATTATTATAGCACATAAAATATTATAATTAGCCTACCTGGCACCACAAAATTTTAAATTACTTAGTAAAATTTTCTGGGGCCTTACATCAGCATTTCAAATTGAATGTGTAATTCTTTCATTTCATCCTCACCCCTAAAACCATATTTGTCCAAGACTAGTTTATTCAAATTAGAACAACGATGACACAAAAAAAACCGTCATCACAGATGTCATTGTTAAATAGAAAACTCTTAAGTTCTAGATAACCCAATTTGGGAATCTGCCATCCATGTGGAATAGAGACACCTTGTCTTGTTGAAGATAATATTATACGTTATAATGTTTTTGATAACGCCAGAGCTGGCAGTATCTTCAGGGTCGTATATGGGTTCCACAAGTTGTTGTGTTATTTAAGTTCAGATTGAGATCGCAGATGCCTTTTTCAATGGCGCCAGACAGCCATCTCTCCATCAATTAGACGAGTGAAGAGTCTAGACATTGATGAATTTCCATGTTTACCCTAGATAGTATGACATCATTGTTTCTTCCATTAAGAAATTTGGATGAAAATCAAACAAGTCCATGCACCTTTCTAGATGGCCCGTCGAATTGAATATCAAATACTGGGACTTGTCTAAATAGATGCCTCCATCTCTTGGACAAAATGGTTGTACGAATGGCAGTCTTTATGTCGAGTCTTGAGAGGATGTCCGTCTAAATGCAATTGGGCAATTGGCTTAGCCTGTTAGCCATTAATTCTTCTGATACCTTTTGTGAAAATGGGTTCTTTTGGAGACTAAAAAGGCTATCTTGGAAGAAAATAAAGTAGAGATTATATGATGAAAGGTGTAGGGAGAATCGAGAGATGTGCTTCTTAGAATTGAAAAAGCTATCTTGGAAGTATGTAAAAGAATTGATTAATGTGCAGCTTTTAAAATGGAGCTGCCTAAACCGCTAGTGGGTTCAAAAAAAATGGAGGGTAATTATGGTCTATCTAACCGCCGACTTAGTAAAGAGTTTTCCATAAAACACATCATTTCTTTGATTACATTTGACATGACTTCTTTTGAGGTTAAAAGTTCCTCGTACTCCACTTTTTCCTCATACTCCCACAAAAATACATCATCATTAGCCTCCAAAGTGGTTTTAAGTTCTGTATAGCTAAATGAATCTCATCTCTTGACAATGTCAATCTTGTTGTTGTAGTTTTTTTTATCAGTTAGGGCCTTGTCAAGAGCTTTCACTAATTGATAGCCTAAGACCTTTCACTCTTCTGAAATGTTGAAACAACAAGATCACAAACTTTCCATACCAGAATTTCCTTTCAATATTCCTGGGGACGGGAACAAGTGAGGAGAGGAATATACAAGCCATGAGGAGAGAGGGCACACTTTCCAAGAACACGACATCAGCAGCATGACTTTTTATTACAAAATACACCAGCTTTGGAGTGCATAACATTAGTGTTACTTCCTTGAAGATCTTAAAGAAGGTCCAATCATGAATTACCAGCCTAGTAACCATTCCAAATTGAATGTGTAATTCATTCATATCATCCTCACCCCTAAAACCACATTTGTCCAAGACTATTTTATCCAAATTAGAACAATGATGAAATAATAAAACCTTGTCATCAAAGATATCATTGTTGAACAGAAAACTTTTCAATTCCAGATAACCCAATGTGGGTATCTACCAGCCATGTGGAATAAAGATACCTTGCCTTGTTGAAGACAATGTTTTACGCTGTAATATTTTTGATAATGCCAGAGTTGAGGGTATCTCCAGGGGTAGTATATAGGTTCAACGAGGTTTTGTGTTATTTAAGCTCATATTAAGATAGCAGACGCCTTTTTCAATGGCGTCAGACAGTCATTTCTCTAACAATTCGACGAGTGAAGAGTCTAGACATTGATGAATTTCCATGTTTACCCTAGAAAGTATGACATCAATGTTTCTTCCATTATGAAATTTGGATGCAAATCAAACAAATCCATACGCCTTTCCAGATGGCCCGTCAAATTGGATATCGAATACTGGGATTTGTCTAAATAGATGCCTCCATCTCTTGGACAAAATAACTGTACGCATGGTA
This sequence comes from Nicotiana attenuata, assembly GCF_001879085.1. Taxonomy (NCBI): domain Eukaryota; kingdom Viridiplantae; phylum Streptophyta; class Magnoliopsida; order Solanales; family Solanaceae; genus Nicotiana; species Nicotiana attenuata. The sequence continues at coordinate 149,091 of NW_017670888.1, read as the reverse complement.
GTCTTTGTGTCGAGTCTTGAGAGGATATCCGTCAGAACGCAATTGGGCAATTGGTTCAGCCTGTCAGCCATTAATTCTTCTGATACCTTTAGTGAAAAGAGGTGATTTTGGAGACTAAAAAAGCTATCTTGGAAGAAAAGAAAGTAGAGATTATATGATGGAAAGTGTAGGGAGAATCGAGACATGTGCTTCTTGGAATTGAAAAAACTATCTTGGAAGAATGTGAAAGAATTGATTGATCTACACCTTTTTAAATGGAACTACCTAAACGGCTAGTGGGTTAAACAAATGGAGGGTAATTACAGTCTATCTAACAGCCGAATTAGTAAAGAGTTTCCCGTCAAACACATAATTTCTTTGATTACATTTGACATGACTTCTTTTGAGACAAAAGTTTCTCATACTGCCTTTCTTCCTCGTACTTCCACTAAAATATATCATCATTAGCCTCCAAAGTTGTTTTAATATTTTCTATAGGCAAATGAATCTCATCTCTTGAAAATACCAATCTTGTTGTTGTAGTTTTTTTTTATTAGCTAGGGCCTTATCAAGAGCTTCGACTGTTCCAATTGATAGCCTATGACCTTTCACTTTTCAGAAATGATGAAATAATATGATCACAAGCTTTCCATACCAGAACTTCTTTTAACTATTCATGGGGATGGGAACAAGTTAGGTGAGGGATATACAAGCCTTGGAGAGAGAGGGAAATCTTTCCAAGAACACTACATTAGCAGCATGACCTTTCATTACAAAATACACCAGCTTTGGAGTGGATACCTTCAGTGTTACTTCCTTGAAGCTCGTAAAGAAAGTCCAATCAAGAATTACCGGCCTAGCCATCATTCTAAATTGAATGTGTAATTCTTTCATCTCATCCAAACCCCTAATCCCACATTTGTCCAAGACTAGTTTATCCAAATTAGAACAAGCATAAAACAAAAAAACCCCGTTACGACAGATGTCATTGTTGAACACAAAACACTTCAATTCCAGATAACCCAATGTGGGAATCTGCTGGCCACGTGGAACAGAGATACCTTGCCCTGTTGAACAGAGTGTTAAACATTATAATGTTCTTGATAACGCCAAAATTGGGACATATCTTCAGGGGTGGTATATGGGTTCACGAGTTGTTCTGTTATTTAAGCTTAGACTGAGATAGCGGACGCCTTTTTCAATGGCTTCAGATAGCCACTTCTCCAACAATTCGACGAGTGAATAGTCTAGATATTGATAAATTTTCATGTTTGCCCTAGAAAGTATGACATCATTGTTTATCCATTAAGAAATTTGGATACAAATCGGACAAATCCATACACCTTTCTAGATGGTCCGTCAAATTGAATATCGAATACTGAGAATTGTCTAAAGAGATGGCTCCATCACTTGGACAAAATGGATGATGGTATTCTTTGTGTCGAGTCTTGAGAGGATGTCCGTCAAAACACAATTGGGCAATTGGCTTAGCCTGTCAGCCATTAATTCTTCTGATACTTTTTTTTGAAAATGGGTATATTTGGAGACTAAAAAAGCTATATTGGAAGAAAATAAAGTAGAGATGATATGATGGATAATGTAGGGAGAATCAAGAGATGTGCTTCTTAGAATTGAAAAGGCTATCTTGGAAGAATGTAAAAGAATTGATTGATCAGGAGCTTTTTAAATGGAGCTGCCTAAATGGCTAGTGGGTGAAAAACAATAGAGGGTAATTACAGTCTATCTAACCGCCGACTTAGTAAAGAGTTTCCCGTTAAATACATCATTTCTTTGATTACATTAGACATGACTTCTTTTGAGATAAAAGTTTCTCATACTCCCTTTCTTCCTCGTACTTCTACTAAAATACATTATTATTAGCCTCCAAAGTGGTTTTAATGTTCTCTATAGGCAAATAATATCATCTTTTTATAATGCCAATCTTGTTGTTGTAGTTTTTTTATCAGCTAGGGCCCTGTCAAGAGCTTCCACTGTTCCAATTGATAGCCTATGACCTTTCACTCTTCTAAAATGATGAAACTACATGATCACAAGCTTCCTATATCAAAACTTCCTTTCATTATTCCTAGGGATGGGAACAAGTTAGGGGAAGGATACACAAGCCAGCAGAACGAGCCAACTCTGAAAATATCATCTCATACTGGGTCACTGACATACCTTCCAGGCGTAGCTGCTCAAACAGCCTACGCAACTCCTTTTTACGGGTCTGTGGAACAAACTTCTCTAAGAAGAGAACTGAGAACTCATGCCACGTAAGTACTGCAGCGTCGGCTAGCCAACTCAAATCATAGGCCTCCCACTATCTGAAGGCTACCCCTAACAGCTAAAAAGTAGTAAATGGGACTCCACTAACCTCCAAAATATCCTGCCGTGCAAAGGGTTCGCTGGCACCTGTCTAAGAAATCCTGAGCATCCTCTGACTTAGCGTCATTGAACTCTGGATGTCAGAGCCTCCCAAATCACTCTAGTCTCTTCTCATCCTCGTCACTCATAGGTAGGGGTATCAATGGATATTTAAAAATCGATTAAATAGATCGAACCGTACCGCATTGAACCGATTTTTAGGTCTCTTTTAGTAAAATCGTAGGTTTTATATAAATCTATGATCGTACCGAGAATTAGGGAAGGTTTTTTATTTTATGAAAATGAATCGAAAAAATACCGAATCGTGCAGAATAAATTTACATATGGAAAATATGTTTATATATTAAATTAAAAATAATAAAGCATTAAATTTTTCCTTGGGGCCTTGGATTTATGAAAGTTGTTTTAAGCCAACAAGTAATTAAACTTAAAATCCTAATTACCAAACCTATTATGCTAATCCTACCAAAATTGTATTATTTCCAGCATATTCACTAGCAAGACACAGAGTATTCTAGCGATTATGAGTAGCAAACTACAATGTATTGAATATGTTTCCTTTGGTATGATTTATAATATTTAATTTTCTATAGACTTTATTCTTGAGTCCCAACTTGGTTAATATAATTCACTCGTGTGATTTTTTTTTTGTCCTTGCTTAGTTTCTTTTACGTTATTGTAGAATAGTTGATGGATCTATACCCTGGCCATCTTTCATGATTTCTTAATTCATCACCACTTTAAACAGTTAAAATGTCTAGAGAGTTTTGATAAGTCCTATAAAAGTACGTATGTTATTGTATTATACTTCTACTAGTGACTTTTATATGACATAAAAAAAATACCAAAAATTAACCGAACTGTACCGATACCGAAAGAAACCGACATGATCGAGACGGTTTGAAAAAGTCTAATTTTGGTTATACATAATAGAATAACCAAAAAATTGGTATGATACAAATTTTATAAAACAACCGGCCGAACCAAACTATTGACACCCCTACTCATAGGTGGACCAACTTGGGTTTGAGAAACTACAACCGGCATGGTTGGTAGTACCCCTAGTGCCTGGAGTCCCTGAACTACCTACTCTGGAGTACGGGCGGCAGGAGTCTAAGCACCTTGATCGGCATGAGAAGTTGCTGGTGCAGCCAGAACTGAAACCGCCTGAGAAAGGCTAGCGCAAATAGTTAATATTTGGGCCAAAACCTCCTGAAGGCCTGGAATCACAATAGGCACAGCTGGTGTCTGAGCTGATTCCACTGGCTCAACCATATCAGGTATCTACTCCTAAGCTGGAGCAATTGGTGGCTCCACAGGTGCTGCTCTAGCTTTTGTGCGAGCTGCACCTCAGCCTCTACTGCGGCCCCAACCTCTCGCTTCCCTAGCCGGTGGTACCACTGGCCGTCTACTCGATCTGATCGCACGTGTCCATACCATCTATGAGAGAGTAGAATAATTGAAGTTTAATTTTCGGAATCAACAAATTCGCATGACAAGAATACAAGAAAGTGAAGTTTCCTAATGGTTCGGTAGCCTCTCGAAGATAAGTACAGACATGTATGTATTGATGTGCAAGACTCTACTAAATCTGCTCATGACTCGTGAAACCTATATAACCTAGGATCTGATACCGACCTGTCACGACCTAAATCTCAACATGTCGTGATGGCGCCTATCACAGTATTAGGCAAGCCGACAATCATAAATAACTATACATTTTAAATTAAAAGCATGATGTAATAAGTTTAAAATTGAAAAATCTCATAATTAACTGATAATCACAACTACGACTCAACTACAAAATCTCCCATAAATACGGGTGTCACCAAGTATATGAGCTACTAACTGTCAACGCGTCTAAATCTCTAACACACTTGTCTGAAAGATAGAACAATACTAAATAAACTGAAAGGAAGGAGAGTCGAGGCATGTGGGCGTCAAAGCAGCTACCTCAAAAATCTCCAAGCAGATACTGCACCAAGTCTAGCAACCACCCTATCTAGATGTGACTGGCTCTGCACACGAAGTGTAGAGTGTAGTAATAGTACAACCGACCCAATGTACTCAATAAGAAACATGAATAACCTTAGAGTCACTGTCTCACACTCCCACTCATCGCGCTCAATCACTCAATCACTTAGCACTGTACGGTACCTGCGCTCACTGCTGGTATGTCAGACTCCAAGGGGCGGATCCTGTCCAAGCGCTAATATAAAGCCATATGGCCTGCTGCGGCATGCAGCCCGATCCCATAATAATTGATAAAGCCTATAAGGCCTGCTGCGGCGTGTAGCCCAATCCATAATAATAATATATATAAATCCAAGAAGGCCTACGGCAGCGTGCAGCCCGATCCATAACATCACTCACAACACGGCTCTCAGGCCCCAACTTAATCATCAATCTCTCCAGTCTCTCAGGCTCACAAATCTTATGCCAATCAGCCCAAACAATGTTAACAAGATGTAACAATAAATGACAACAGAGACTTAGATACGATATGCAAATGAAAAATGTGACTGGGTACATAATTGCAATTTAAGAAAATAACTCAACTATAGAAATGGCCTCAGTGAGTCCAAATAGAATAAGCATATAGCCTAAACACGATTCTAACATGGATCGCAACTCAATCACTCTAACACGTAGAGACTACATGAATATCAAAAAGATTTGATAACTACACAGTACAACAGAATCAACCGAGACACAATTACCACGGTGCACGCCCACACGCCCATCATCTAGCATGTGTGTCATTTCGACACCAACCACATAACACATATTTCAGGGATTCATACTCTCAGTATCAAGTTTAGAAGTGTTACTTACCTCAAACCGTGCAAATCACAACTCCAACAAGCCCTTGACTCGTAAATCGGGCTCCGAACGACTCGAATATAGTCACAAAATACTTAATCAGTCAATACAAGCTATAAGAATCAATTTTATATGATAAAGCTAAGCTCTTTAACCAAAGTCAAAAAGTCAACCTCGGGCCCAAGTCTCGGAACCCAAAAAAAATCACAAAATCCGAACAACCATTAAACAACGAGTCCAACCATACCAAAATCATTCAATTCCGACCAGAAATCAACCCTCAAACCCCCAAAATCTTACTCTCCAATCCCTAGTCCAAAATCCCCCAAATTTCACCTTAAAAACACATAATCTAGGTGTAGAAATCAATGGGTATTCAATATTATTCGACAAAAGTGATCAAAAATAGCTTACCTCTTGCTTTGTAGTGAAATCCCTCTAAAAAATCCTCCCTATCCGAGCTCCCCAAGTCCTAATGTGTAATAATACTCTTACCCTCGTTTTTGAAAATAGTCTGTCCAGCTGTTCCTCTTCGCAATCGCAAAGAACAAAAATATGCTGCCCTCAAAAATAATCTTCGCGAACGCGATGAATCCATCGACTAATGCGGTGACTGATTCCCCCAAAGGTACGCGATCGCGGACACACATATGCGACCGTGTAGAACAACGTGTCTGACATCCCAGGCCTCCTCTTCCTTCTTCGGCAACGCGGCACCTCTCACGCGTTCGCGTAGCACTAACTCGTTGCGATCGCAAACCAATTCTCTTGAACGCACAGAACAACTTTGCCAGTCACTTAAACAACCATTCGCGATCACAGACCTTCTTTCGCAATTTCATATAAGGGAACCAAAACCAGACATAAAATAGTCCAACAAGTCCAAAAATGAGCCGAACATGGTCTGAATCACTTCCGAGGCCCCCGGGGACCCTGTCAAAACATACCAAACTATCCTAAAACATCGTATGAACTTAGTTGAAGCCTCAAATCACATCAATCAATATCGAAAACACATATCGCACCCCAATTCAAGCCTAACGAACTATTGAACTTCCAACTTCTAAAACCAATGCCGGAACAGACAAAATCAACTCCGATTGACCTAAAATTTTGCACACAAGTCCTAAATAACATAATGGACCTATTCCAATTCCCAGAACCAAAATTCGAGCCTAATAACAAAAAAGTTAACTCTTCGTCAAATTTTCCAACTTTCGCCAATCCTAGCCAAAATGACCTACGGACCTCCAAATCGAAATCCGGACATACTCCTAAGTCCAAAAATTACCATACAAAGCTACCGAAACCATCAAAACTCCATTACGGAGTCGTTTACTCATAAGTCAATATCCGGTAAATTCATTCAACTTAGGCTTACAACCTTGAGACTAAGTGTCCCAATTCACTTCGAAACATCCCCGGAACAAAACTAACCACCCTGGCAAGTCACATAACAATAGACGAGTGTAGAATAAGCAATAGATGGGCAAAACGAGGCAATAATACTCAAAACGACTGGCTGGGTCATCATATTTTCCTCCTCTTAAACAAACATTCGTCCTCGAACGGGTCAAGAATCATACCCGGAGTCTCAAATAGGTGTGGATAGTTGTTCTGCATTTCCCGCTCGGTCTCCAAAGTAACCTCCTGGACTGGCTGACCTATCCACTGTACTTTTACTAAAGCTATATTCTTTGATCTCAACTTTCAAACATGTCGATCCAAGATGGCCTCGGCTCCATATCGTAAGTCAAATCTCCATCTAACTAAACTGTGTTGAAGTACAAAACATGAGACGGATCACCAAAATACTTCTGAAGCATGGAAACATGAAACACTAGGTGAACACTCGATATTTTAGGTGGTAATATCAGCTTGTAAGCCACCTCTCCAATCCTCTCAAGCACCTCAAAAGGGCCAATATACCGAGAGCTCAGCTATCCCTTCTTCCCTAACCTCATAACACCCTTCATGGGCAAAACATTGAGCAATACCTTCTCTCCTACCATATAGGCAACATCACTAACCTTCCGATCGGTTTAACTCTTCTATCTAGACTGTGCCGTGTGAAGGCGATCCTGAGTCAACTTAACCTATTCCAAAGCATCCCGAACAAGGTTAGTACCCAATAGCCTAGCCTCACCCGGCTCAAGCCAACCAACCGGAGACCAACACCGCCTCTCATATAAGACCTTATACGGAGCCATCTGAATACTTGATTGGTAGTTGTTGTTGTAGGCAAACTCAGAAAGAGGTAGAAACTGATCCTAAGGAGCCCCAAAATCCATGACACAAATGCGTAGCATATCCTCCAATTGCTGAATAGTGCACTCAGATTGTCCGTCCGTCTGAGGGTGGAATGCTGTTGTAACGACCCGGCCAGTTGTTATGAGAGTTATATCCCTGAACCCCTATTTACTGCTTCCCCGTATCTATTTTCTACTATTGTGACTTGCAGGGAGGTTTTGTTTTGGTTTTTGAAGTGTTTTGGGACACTTAGTCACTAAATGGAGGCTTAAGTCTTAGGATTTGGACGGTAGTCAAAACTGTGTGAAGACCACTCCAGAATGGAGTTTTGTCAGTTCCGTTAGGTGATATTGGACTTAGGGTGTGTCCGGATTTTGTTTTGGAGGTCCATAGCTTATTTAGGCTTGAAATGGCGAAAGTCGAATTTTTGGAGATTCTGACATGTAGTGGACTTTTTGATATTGGGGTCAAAATCCAATTCTGGGGGTTAGAGTAGGTCGGTTTGTGGAATATGACTTGTGTGCAAAATTTGGGGTCAATCGGACGTGGTTTGATAGGTTTCGGCGTCGGTTGTAAAAATTGGAAGTTTCAAGTTCTTTAAGTTTGAATTTGGAGGGTGATTCGTGATTTTAGCATTATTTGATGTGATTTGAGGGCTCGACTAAGTTCGTATGGTGTTTTAGAACTTGCTGGTACATTTGGTTGAGGTCTTGGGGGCCTCGGGTGCTTAACGGATCAAAAGTTGGATTTGTGTTATTGTTGTAGCTATCTAAGTTCTGGTGTTTTCACACCTGCGGAAGATCAAGCATAGAAGCGGATTTAGAAGGCATGGTCAGGGGTCGCAGGTGCGAGGATGATGTCGTATCTGCGATGCCCACAGATGTGCTACAGAACCCGCAGAAACGGAAGGAGACCGCAGAAGCGGACATGGGTTCGCAGGTGCGCACATGTAGGTGCGGCCCTTTAATCATAGAAGCAGACCCTGGGGTTTTTAGTGAAATCTGCACATGCAATAGAAATTCCACATATGCGGTGGCGTAGGTGCGATGGAAGGTCCGCAGATGCGGAATATTTGGGCAGAAAAGGGCTAAGTGCGAGGGTTTGATTTCATTCTCCATTTTTGGACCTATAGAGCTCGCATTAAGGCGATATTTCGAGAGACTTTCAAAGGAAGATTGTGAGTATCAATTCTTTACTCCTCTATGGTTATATTCCACTAATCTATGGTTGATTTCATCATCTAATTAAGGATTTTGGTAGAGAAATTTAGGGAAAATGGTAGAAAATCTTCAACTAAGATTTTGGGTTTTGATTGGAATTTTGACATCGGATTTGGATAATTTTGGTACGAGTGAACTCGTGATTGAATGGCTGTTCACATTTTGTGACTTTACCCGATTCCGAGATGGGGGCCTGGGGAGGCTTTTTAGGGATATTTTCTAATTTCTTGCTTTAGCTTTGATTTCATTAGCTAGATTAGTTTCTTGTAGTTATATTTATGATATCTAATTCATTTTGGCTAGTTTCGGGCAATTCAGAGTCGGATATTCGTGGGAGGAGCATTGTTACGGATTGATTTGAGTTTATTCGAGGTAAGTAGCTTGCCTAACCTTGTGTGGGGGAACTCCCCTTAGGATTTGGTACTGTTTTTGATATGTGAGCGCCGTGTACGTGAGGTGACGAGTACGTACACGGGCTAATTGTTGTAAAAACACGATTCCTGCTAAGTAATGACTTGTTTCCTTCTTATTTGAGTTATATCAGCATGTGTAGTATCCTTTTAGCTTAGAATAGCATGTCTACTTGGCTTAACTGTTTATATGAACTCTGTGCAGCATGTTTAGTGAATTTCCTGCTTTTCCTTAACTTGAACTTAGTCTAAGCTGTAGGCCTTCTTGTCGTAACTGTTATTTCTGTTATTTGAGCTGCATATTTACTTTGGGACTACGGAACGGTATTTCGGGAGATCCCCCTGTACTGCATATTTACTATGGGACTACGGAACGGTATTCTGGGAGATCCCTCGGTACTACATATTTACTTTGGGAGTACAGAACGGTATTCCAGGAGATCCTCCTGCACATTTACATTTGGGACTACGAGACGGTAACTCAGGAGATCCCTGTTGTTATCCCTGTGTACTGAGTTGTTACCTTTCTAAGATTTCATTCTTGTTAGATTCAGTCTTTATTTTACTAGGATATTTCATCCTATCTTATTTTTATTTTATATATATACCAGTAGGGCCCTGACTGACCTCGTCACTACTCGACCGAGGTTAGACTTGGCATTTACTGGGTACCATTGTGGTGTACTCATGTCCTTCCCTGCACATGTTTTTTGTGTGCAGTTTCAGGTACTGCTTATTAGCCACATTATCAGTGAGTCGAGACAACTTTAGAGACTTCAAGGTATTATTTGTCGCGTACGCAGACCTTGGAGTCCCTTTCCACTCTTCCCCATGTCAAACACTTCCTGTATTTCCTTTTGATAGACTCTGGAGTATAGAGATACTATTTTCTTTCTGTAGTTTGTGACTTACGATGTTCTGGGTTTTGGGAGAGTTTATGTACATTTTGAGAGTTGACTATACTATATGCCGAGCGACATCTCAAATTTGTTATTTAAGTTATCTGTTACTGTTAGTTGTTATCCTTTATGTTTTCATTTCATTTTCTGCAATTGTTGGGCTTACCTAGTCGTAGAGACGTGGTGCTGTCACGACAAATTTATGGAGGGAGAATTTGGGTCGTGGCAAGTTAGTATCAGAGCTCTAGGTTCATAGGTGTCGTGAGTCACAAGACGGTTTATTAGAGTCTCGCGGATCGGTATGGAGACGACTGTACTTATCTTCGGGAGGCTATGAAACTGTTAGGAAAATTTCACTTCTTTTTAATTCCTTATCGTGCGAAATTATTGACTTCGAAATTCTAAACTCTGTCTTTTATTCTCTCACAGATGGTGAGGACACGTGCAGCTGGAGATGACCAAGCACCCGCGCCCCCTTCTAGTGTCGACAGAGGCCGGGTCCGGGGTAGAGGTCGAGGACGCCCACGTGGTGCAGCTAGAGCACCCGAGCGAGATGCTACAGAGGAGCCACCAGTAGCTCCAGTCGGAGCACGGGCACCTGAGATGCCTACTACTACTACACCAGCTCTTTAGGAGACCCTTGCACTATTCCTGAGCATGTTCGGTACTCTAGCTCAGGTAGGGTTGATTCCCCTTGTTCCAGCCACATCTCAGGCCGGGGAAGGAGCACATACTCCCGCACCCCAAAGCAACGGATTCAGGTTGATCAGATTCCAGAGGTTATACCGGTGCCACCTGTATCCCTAGTTCAGCCCGAGGGTAGGGTAGCAGTTTCAGAGGAGGAGCAGCGTAGGCTCGAGAGGTACTAGAGGTACCACCCTCCTATCTTCAGTGGTTTAGCAACAGAGGATGCTAAAGATTTTCTGGAGGGGTTCAGCGTATCCTCCGCACTATGGGTATAGCAAAGTCGAATGGGGTTTCTTTCGCAGTGTTCCAGCTTAGAGGAGCAGCCTATCAGTGGTGGCTTGCTCATGAGTTGGATAGTTTAGCTGAGGCAGTTTCACATACATGGACTCAGTTCTCGAACATATTTTTGAGAGAGTATGTCCCTCAGAGCCTCATGGATGCATGGCGCACGGAGTTTGAGAAGTTGCGCCAGGGTGCTATGACTGTTTCAGAGTACGCAGTCCATTTCAGTTACTTGGCTAGACATGTACCGGCCTTGGTTTCTATAGTTTGAGAGAGGGTCTGTCGATTTATTGAGGGGCTCCATTCCAACATCTAGACTAGCATGGACCGAGAGTTAGAGATGGATATCTCATATCAGCAGGTCGTGAGTATTGCTAGGAGAGTGGAGGGCATGCTTGCTCGGGAGAGGCCAAGAGGTCTCGAGAGTCTGGCCATTATTTTAGTGCCCGTGCCCCAGTTGCAGTTTGACATGGTAGGGGCTATGTGAGCCGCCCCATTCATTCAGCTCTTCCTGCCGCCAGTGGTATTACAGCTCCTCCTAGGCCCCAGGAGCCTTATTATGCACCTCGAGTATCTAGTGTGCCTCTTGCACGGGGTTCTTTTAGCGGCTAGTCCAGCAGACCTGACCCGAGTCAGCCACAACAGCCACGTCCTTCTAGAGCTTGTTTTGAGTGTGGAGACACTCGCCATATAGTGAGGGATTTCCCCAGACATAGGAAGGGTGCACCTCCATAGACTTCTCAGCCATAGCGTGCTCCACAGGGTGCCCCAGGCTATGATTACACCACCGCTACTACTCCACCTGCTCAGCCGGCTCGAGGTAGAGGTCAGGGAGGTAGAGGTCGCCCTAGAGGGGGAGGCTAGGCCAGATACTATGCCCATCCTGCTCGTATAGAGGCAGTTGCTTCCGACTCTGTCATTACAGGTATTATTTTGGTCAGTCATAGAGATGCATCGGTTCTATTCGATCCAGGCTCCACTTTTTCCTATGTGTCCTCTTATTTTTCCCCGTATTTGGGCGTAGCCCGTGATTCTATGAGTTCTCTTGTTCATGTGTCGACACTCGTGGGAGATTTTATTGTTGTTGATCGTGTGTATCGATCGTGTTTGATTGTTATTAGTGGTTTTGAGACCAGAGCCAATTTATTATTGCTCAGTATGGTAGATTTTGATAATATAATGGGCATGGACTGGTTGTCGCCCCATTATGCTATTCTTGATTGTCACCCCAAGACCGTGACGCTGGCTATGCCAAGTTTAACGCGATTGGAGTGGAGGGGTACCATAGATTACACTCCCAGCAGAGTTATTTCATTTCTTAAAGCTCAACGAATGGTTGAGAAGAGGTGTGATGCGTATCTAGATTATGTGAGAGATGTCAGTATTGATACCCCTACAGTTGAGTGAGTCCCAGTAGTGAGGGATTTCCCTGATGTGTTTCCAGCTGATCTTTCAGGCATGCCGCCCGATAGAGATATCGACTTTGGTATTGATTTGTTGCCGGGCACTCAGCCCATCTCTATTCCTCCTTATCGTATGGCCCCTCCTGAGTTGAAGTAGTTGAAGGAACAGTTACAAAATTGCTTTATAAGGGCTTCATTCGGCCTAGTATGTCACCTTGGGGTGCTCTTGTCTTGCTTGTGACGAAAAATGATGTTTCTATGTGTATGTGCATCGATTATCACCAGTTGAACAAAGTCACAGTGAAGAACTGGTATCCTTTGCCTCGTATGATGACCTATTTGATCAGTTACCAGGTGACCGAGTGCTTTCAAAGATTGATTTGCTTTCAAGTTATCATCAGTTGAAGATTCGGGAGCTAGATATCCTGAAGATTGCTTTTAGGACTCGGTATGGTCATTACGAGTTCCTTATGATGTCATTTGGGCTGACCAATGCCCTAGTAGCATATATGAATTTGATGTATAGTGTATTTCGGCCTTATCTTAACTCATTCGTCATTGTCTTTATTGATGTCATTCTGGTGTACTCTCGAAGTCGGGAGGATCATGAGCAGCACCTGAGGACTGTGCTTCAGACCTTGAGAGAGAAGAAATTAAATGCAAAGTTCTCAAAATGTGAGTTCTGGTTAGATTCCGTGTCATTTTTTGGTCACGTGGTGTCGAGTGAAGGGATCAAGGTGGATCCAAAAAAGGTGGAAGAAGCGCATAGTTGGCCCAGACCGGCCTCAACTACAGGGATCTGGAGTTTTCTTGGTTTGGCGGGTTATTACCGTCGATTTGTTGAGGGATTCTCATCCATTGCAGCACCTATGACCAGGCTGACCCAGAAGGGTGCTCCGTTCAGGTGGGTAGAGAAGTGTGAGGAGAGCTTTCAAAAGCTTAAGACAGCTTTGAATACAGCCCCAATATTGGTATTACCTACAGGTTCGGGGTCTTATATTGTTTATTGTGATGCATCGCGAGTTAGCCTCGACGCGGTGTTGATGCATGACCGTAGGGTGATTGCCTACGCGTCCAGACAGTCGAAGGCACATGAGAAGAACTATCCTATCCACGACCTTAAGTTAGCAACTATTGTTCATGCCTTGAAGATTTGGAGGCACTATCTGTACGGTGTCCCTTATGAGATCTACACTGATCACTGGAGTTTGCAGCATCTGTTCAAGCAGAAGGATCTTAACTTGCGTTAGCGGAGGTTGTTAGAGCTGCTTAAGGATTATGATATCACTATTCTATACCATCCCGAAAAGGGCAATGTGGTGGCCGATGCCTTGAGTCGCTGGGCGGAGAGTTTGGGGAGCTTAGCATATTTGCCAGCAGCAGAGAGGCCTTTGGCATTGGATGTTCAGGCCTTAGCCAACCAGTTTGTTAGATTGGATATTTATGAGCCGAGTCGAGTTTTGGCTTTTTTGGTCTCCCATTCTTCTCTTTATAATCGTATCAGGGAGCGTTAGTATGATGACCCCTATCTGCTCGTCCTTAAGGACATGGTTCAGCACGATAATGCTAAGGAGGTCACTATTGGAGATGATGGTGCATTAAGGATGTAGAGCAGGAAATGTGTGCCTAATGTAGATGGATTGCGTGAGTTGATTCTTCAGGATGCTCACAGCTCGCGGTACTCCATTCATCCGGGTGCCACGAAGATGTATCAGGACTTGAGCTAGCATTATTGGTGGCATAGAATGAAGAAGGACATAGTGGAATATGTCGCCCGGTGTCTAAATTGCCAGCAAGTGAAGTATGAGCATCAACGGCCGGGTGGATTGCTTCAGAAGTTAGAGATTTCGGAGTGGAAATGGGAGCGGATCACTAGGGATTTCGTTGTTGGACTCCCACAAACTCAGCGAAAGTTTGATGCAGTTTGGGTGATTTTGGATAGACTGACCAAGTCAGCTCATTTCATTCCCGTGATGACTACCTATTCTTCCGAGCAGATGGCTCGAGTTTATATCCGCGAGATTGTCAAACTTCATGCCGTGCCAGTATCTATCATCTCTGACTGGGGTATGCTGTTTACATCACAGTTTTAGAGGGCCGTACAGTAGGAGTTAGGTACTTAGGTGGAGTTGAGCATAGCATTTCACCCTCAGACGGACGGGCAGTCCGAGCGCACTATTCATATTCTAGAAGATATGCTCCGTGCGTGTGTGATGGAGTTTGGAGGTTCTTGGGATCAATTTTTCCCCTTGCAGAATTTTCCTACAATAACAGTTATCAGTCCAGCATTCAGATGGCACCGTATGAAGCTCTGTGTGGTAGATAGTATCGGTCCCCAGTGGGTTGGTTCGAGTCGGGCGAGGCCAGATTATGGGGTACGAACTTGGTTGAGGATGCCTTGGAGAAGGTTAAAGTGATTCAAGATAGACTTCGCACAGCCCAGTCCAGATAGAAGAGTTATGTGGATTAGAATGTTCGCGATGTTGCATTCATGGTTGGAGAGCGGGTCTTGCTCCGGGTTTTGCCTATGAAGGGCGTTATGAGGTTCAGAAAGAAGGGCAAGCTGAGCCCGAGGTTCATTGGTCCATTTGAGGTGTTGCGGCGAGTTGGGGAGGTTGCTTATGAGCTTGCCTTACCTTCTAGTCTAGCAAGAGTTCATCCAGTACTCCATGTTTCTATGCTCCGGAAGTATCACGGTGATCCGTCTCACGTGCTGGATTTCAGCTTCGTCCAGTTGGACAAGGATCTATCTTATGTTGAGGAGCTAATGGCTATTTTGGACAGGCAGGTTCGAAAGCTGAGGTCAAAGAACATTGCTTCGGTAAAGGTTCAGTGAAGGGGTCAGCCGGTTGAGGAGGCAACTTGAGAGACCGAGTAGGATATGCGTAACCATTATCCTCATCTTTTCACCACTTTAGGTATGTCTCTATGCTCGTTCGAGGACGAACGATTATTTTAGGAGGGAGATGATGTAACAACCCGGCCGTTCATTTTGACAGTTATAGCCTTGAACCCCTCTTTACTACTTCCTTGTATCTATTTTCTGTTATTTTGACTTGCCGGGAGGTCTTGTTTTGGTTTTTGGAGTGTTTTGGGACACTTAGTCCCTAAACGGAGGCTTAAGTCTTAGGATTTGGACCGTAGTCGGAACTATGTGAAGACGACTTTGGAATGGAGTTTCGTTAGTTCCTCTAGCTCCGTTGGTTGATTTTGGACTTAGGGGCGTGTTCGGATTGTGCTTTGGAGGTCCGTTGCTTATTTAGGCTTGAAATGGCGAAAGTAGAATTTTTAGAGATTTCGAATGGCAGTGAAATTTTTTATATCAGGGTCGAAATCTGATTCCGAAGGTTGGAGTAGGTCCGTAATGTGGAATATATCTTGCGTGCAAAATTTGGGGTCAATCGGTCGTGTTTGATAGGTTTTGGAGGGTGATTCGTGATTTTAGCATTGTTTGATGTGATTTGAGGGCTCGACTAAGTTCGTATGGTGTTTTATAACTTGTGGGTACATTTTCTTGAGGTCCCGGGGGCCTCGGGTGAGTTTTGGGTGCTTAACGGATCAAAAGTTGGATTTGTGTTGTTGCTGAAGCTATCTGAGTTCTGGTGTTTTCACACCTGCGGTAGGAAGACCGCGGGTGCGGGATCGCACGTGCGGAAGATCAAGCGCAGAAGCGGATTTGGAAGGCATGGTCAGGGGTCTCAAGTGCGAGGATGATGCCGCATCTGCGATGCCCGCAGATGCGCTACAGGACCCGCATAAGCGGTAGAAGACAGTAGAAACGGACATGGGTCCGCATGTTCGACCCATTAATCGCAGAAGCGGACGCTGGGTTTTTAAGTGGAATCCTCACATGCGATGGAAATTCCGTAGGTGCGATGGAAGGTTCATAGATGTGGAATAACTGGCCAGAAAAGGGCTAAGATCGAGGGTTTGAATTCATTCTCCATTTTTGGACCTAGAGAGCTCGGATTAAGGCAAAACTTCGAGGGACTTTCAGAGGAAGCTTGTGGGTAACGATTCTTTACTCCTTTATGGTTATATCCCACTAATCTATGATTGATTTCATCATCTAATTAAGGAATTCGATTGAGAAATTTTGGGAAAAGTGGTAGAAGTTTTTCAACTAAGATTTTTGGTTTTGATTATTTTGAGATCGTATTTGGATAATTTTGGTTCGAGTGAACTCGTGAGTGAATGGGTGTTCATATTTTATGTCATTTATCCGATTTCGAGATGTGGGCCTGGGGAGGCTTTTTAGGGCGATTTTCCAATTTCTTGCTTTAGCTTTGATTTCATTAGCTAGATTAGTTTCTTGTAGTTATATTTATGATATGTAATTGATTTTGGCTAGATTCGGGCCACTCAGAGTTGCATATTCGTGGGAAGAGCATTGTTAAAGATTGATTTGAGCTTGATTCAAGGTACGTGGCTTGCCTAAACTTGTGTGGGCGAACTCCCCTTAGGATTTGGTACTGTTTTTTATATGTGAGTGTCGTGTACGTGAGGTAACGAGTACATACACGGGCTCATTGTTGTAAAAACCCGATTCCTGCTAAGTAATAACCTGTTTCCTTCTTATTTGAGTTATATCAGCATGTGTAGTATCCTGTTAGCTTAGAACAACATGTCTACTTGCCTTAACTGTTTATCTGAACTCTATGGAGCATGTTTAGTGAATTTCCTGCTTTTCCTTAACTTGAACTTAGTCTAAACTGTAGGCCTTCTTGCCATAACTGTTATTTCCGTTGTGTGAGCTGCATATTTATTTTGGAACTATGGAAAGGTATTCCGGGAGATCCCCATGTACTGCATATTTACTTTGGGACTATGGAACGGTATTTTGGGAGATCCCCATGTACTGCATATTTACTTTGGAACTACAGAACGGTATTCCGGGAGATCCCCCTGCACATTTACGTTTGGGGCTATGAGACGGTATCTAGGGAGATCCCCTGTTGTTATCCCTGTGTACTGAGTTGTTACCTTTCTATGATTTCACTCTTGTTAGACTTCAGTCTTTATTTACTGCGATATTTCATCCTGTCTTGTTTTTATTACATATATATATATACCCAGTATATATATATGCACAAGTAGTAGGGCCTTGACCTGACCTCGTCACTACTTGATCGAGGTTAGGCTTGTCATTTACTGGGTACCGTTGTGGTGTACTCATGCCCTTCCCTGCACATCTTTTTCGTGTGCATATTCATGTACTGCTTATCAACCGCATTGTCAGTGAGTCGAGACAGCTTTAGAGACTTCAAGATATATCTGCGGCGTCCGTAGACCTCGGAGTCCCTTTCTAATCTTTCCCATGTCAAACACTTCATGTATTACCTTTAGAATCTGGAGTATAGAGATACTATTTTCTTTCTGTAGTTTGTGACTTACGATGTTCCGGGTTTTGGGAGAGTTTATGTACATTTCGAGAGTTGACTATTGTATATGCCGAGCGGCATCTCAAATTTGTTATTTAAGTTATCTGTTACTGCTAGTTGTTATCCTTTATGCTTTCGTTTCATTTTTCCGCAATTTTTAGGCATACCTAGTCGTAGAGACTAGGTCCCGTCACGACAAATTCACGGAGGGAGAATTTGGGTCGTGACAGCTGTATTCAACTCAACCTGTGTGCCTAACTCTCGCTGCACTGCTCTCCAAAACTGCGATATGAACTGTGTGCCCTGATGTGAAATAATGGACACCGGCACACCGTGAAGGCGAACAATCTCGCGAATATAGATCTCAGCCAACCGCTCCAAAGAATAGGTAGTCCCAACTGGAATGAAGTACGCGGACTTAGTCAACCGGTCCACAATCACCTAAATAGCATCAAACTTCTTCAAAGTCCGTGGGAGCCCAACTACAAAGTCCATGGTGATACACTCCCATTTTCACTCAGGAATCTCAAGCCTCTAAAGAAAATCGCTCTGCATCTGATGCTCGTACTTCACTTGCTGACAGTTCAAGCACCAAGCTACAAACTCCACTATATCTTTCTTTATTCTCCTCCACTAATAGTGCTGCCTCAAGTCCTGATACACCTTCGCGGCACATAGATGAATGGAATACCACAAACTGTGGGCCTCCTCAAGAATCCACTCACCTAACCCATCCACATTGGGCACACAAATCCGACCCTGCATCCCCAACACTCCATCATCTCCAATAGAAACCTCCTTGGCATCACTATGCTAAACTGTGTCCTTAAGGACAAGCAAATAGGGGTCGACATACTGACGCTCTCTGATACGATCATATAAAGAAGATCGAGAAACCACGCAAGCTAGAACCCGACTAGGTTCCGAAACATCTAACCTCCCGAACCGATTGGCCAAGGCCTGAACATTTAATGCAAGTGGTCTCTCATTAACCGAAATATATGCAAGGCTACCATGATCACCGCCTTTCTACTCAAGGCATCGGCCACTACATTGGCCTTCCGGGATGATAGAAAATGGTAATATCATAGTCTTTTAATAGCTCCAATCATCTCTGCCGCCTCAAATTTAGATCTTTTTGCTTGAAAAAGTGCTGAAGACTCCGATGATCTGTAAATACCTCACAAGACATGTCGTAGAAATAGTGCCTGCAAGTCTTCAATGCATGAACGATGGTCCCCAACTCTAAATCATGAAAGGGGTAATTCTTCTCATGAGGCTTCAACTGGCATGAAGCATAAGCAATCACTCTACTCTCTTGCATCAAGACACACCCAATACCAATCCGAGATGCATCACAATATAGTGTATAAGAACCCGATGCTGAAGGAAAACTAGAACTGAAGTTGAGGTCAAAGCAGTCTTCAGCTTCTAAAATCTCTCCTTACACTAATCAGACCACCTGAATGGGGCACCTTTCTGGGTCAACTTGGTCAAAGGCGCTGAAATGGATGAGAAACCCTCCACGAAGCAACGATAATAAATGGCCAAGCCAAGAAAACTCTGAACCTCAATAGCTGAAGACTGACTGGGCCAACTCTGAACCGCCTCAATCTTCTTTGGATCCACCTTAATCCCCTTGCTGGACAATACGTGCCCCAAGAATGACACTGAACTGAGCCAAAACTCACACTTCGAGAACTTAGTATAAATCTTCTCCTCCCTCAACGTCTGTAGTACAATCCTCAGATGTTGTGCATGTTCCTCCTGGCTATGTGAGTACACCATGGTATAATCAATAAATACTATGAAAACACGAATCATGATATGGCTGGAATACATTATTCATCAGATGCGTGAATGTTACTGGGGCATTGGTTAGCCCAAAAGACATCACAAGGAACTCATAATGACCATAGCAGGTCCTGAATGTCGTCTTTAGAATATTAGAGTCCCAAATCTTAAACTAGTGACACCATACCTCAAATCAATCTTAGAGAACACTCTAGCTCCCCGAAGCTAGTCAAATAAGTCATCAATGCGCGACAAAGGATATTGTTCTTAATTGTTACTTTGTTCAACTGCCTATATTTAATGCACATCCACATAGTACCATCATTCTTCTTCACAAACAGAACTGGTGCACTCCAAGGTGACACGCTAGGCCTAATGAAGCCCTTATTAAGAAGACTGAAGCTGTTTTTTTAATTCCTTCAACTCTGTTGGTGCCATATGATACGGAGGAATAGAAATGGGTTGAGTTCCCTACACCAAGTCAATACCAAAATCAATGCCCCTGACGGGTGGCATGCCCGGTAGGTCTGCAGGAAACACATCCGAAAGTTTCGTACTACCGGAACAAATTCAATAGTAGGAGTATCAGCACCAACATCCCTCACAAAAGCCAAATATGACAAACACCCCTTCCCAATCATCTGTCGGGCCTTCAGATAAGAGATCACCCTACTGGGAATATAGTTTAGAGAACATCTCCACTCGATCCTAGGTAACCTCGTCATCGTTAACGTCACGGTCTTAGCATGACAATCTAGGATAGCATGACATGGGGACAACCAATCCATGCCCATAATCACATTAGAATCAACCATAGTAAGCAATAAGAGATCAAATCTCACCTCCAATCCCAAATAGTCACCATACACGATCGATACACACGTTCCACAACAATGGGATCGCCCATTAGAGTGGATACACGAATAAGAGAAAATAAGGACTCATGAGGCATATCCAAATAACGAGCAAAATACGATGATACATATGAATAAGTGGAACCAGGGTCAAATAATATGGAAGCATCCTTATGGCACATTGAAACAATATCTGTGATCATTGCGACTGAAGCAACGGCCTCTAGCCTTGCGAGGAAAGCATAGCATCGAGCCCAACTGCCACCTGATCAACCTCCCCCTCTAGGGTGACCTCTAGCTGCCTGCACCCCACCCCGAGCTAGTTGAGTGGGTGGTGAAGTAACTCGTGCGGAAGTCATAACCTGACCCCTCTGTTGAATTAGACCTCCTTAGAGATGGGACAATACCTCATCACATGTCCAAACTCCATACACTCGACGAAACTCCGATCCGTCAATGGTGGTGGAGACTAAATCGGACCCCGAGAACCAGAATAGGTAGTAGAAGGACCTGGTACAAATAAACCCTGAACTAATAGAGCACGGGAAGAACTCTGAGCTGGGAGGACACTGAGAGATGACTGACCCAGACGAGCACTGTATGAACCATGGCTAGCTAAAGCACCACGATGAACCAGACTAGCCATCTGAGCGGGCCTATAAACGCGACCCCTGATGTGGTGGGATTGTCCTCCAACAGAAACACAACTGAAACCACTTGAACCACGAGGCCCCTTGGCCTCCCTCTCCTCATGCTCATGCCTACGAACCAGCTCTAACCGCCTAGCAATATCAACCAGCTCGCAAAACCTAGCACCTGATGCAATATCCCTAATCATGACGAAGCACAGTCCACAGTTAAGGCCATCAATGAACCTCCTAATCCGCTCTCTCTCAGTGGGGACTAACCATACCGCTTGACGAGCCAACTCTAAAAATCTCATCTCATACTGGTTCACCAATATACCCTCCTAGCGTAGCTGCTCAAACTGCCTACACAGCTCCTCCCAGCAGCTTTGTGGAAAAGACTTCTCTAAAAATAGAACTGAGAACTCATGTCACATAAGTGGTGCAGCGTCGGCTGGCCTGCTCAACTCATAGGCCTCCCATTATCTGAGCGCTACCCCCGACAGCTGAAAAGTAGTAAATGAGACTCCACTAGTGTCTAGAATACCCGCCGTGCGAAGAATCCGTTGGCACTTGCCTAAGAAATATTGAGCATCCTCTAGCTCAAGCCCCTAAACCCTAGAGTCCTGAGCCTTCCAAATCGCTCCAGTCTCTTCTATCTTTGTCACTCATAGGCAGACCAACCTGGGCCTGAGTAACTACAATCGGCTGGGCTGGTAGTACTCCCTATTTCTGGAGTCCCTAAACTACCTGCTCGGGAGTACGGGCTGTAGGAGTCTGAGCACCTCCCCCAGCAAGAGAAGTGGCTGGTGCGGCTAGAACTGAAACCGCCTGAGCAAGGCTAGTGCATATAGTCATT
Source organism: Nicotiana attenuata (assembly GCF_001879085.1). Lineage (NCBI taxonomy): Eukaryota > Viridiplantae > Streptophyta > Magnoliopsida > Solanales > Solanaceae > Nicotiana > Nicotiana attenuata. Next base: position 127,239 of record NW_017670888.1, on the reverse strand, counting down.
TTCTGGCTAGGGCCTCCTAAAGGTTTAAAATCACAATGGGAATAGCTGGTGCCTTAGCTGGTCCCACCAGCTCAACCATAGCTGGTATATGCTCCCGAGCTGGAGCAACGGGTGGCTCCACAGGTGCTACTCTAGCTGCTGTATGAGATGCACCTCAGTCTCTACCGTGGCCCCGCCCTCTCAAGGCCCTAGCTGGTGGTACTGTGGCCGTCTTCCCGATCCGGTCGCACGTGTCCACCCCATCTAAGAGAGAATAGAATAATAAAAGTTTAGTTTTCGGAAACAATAAATCCATACGACAAGAATATAACAAAGTGAAGTTTTCTAATGGTTCGGTAGCCTCTAAAAAATAAGTACAGACGTCTCTGTACCGATCAGCAAGACTCTACTAGATCTGCTCATGACTCGTGAGACCTATGTAACCTAGGCTCTGATACCAATTTGACACAATCCAAATCTCAACATGTCATGATAGCGTTTATCATAGTACTAGGCAAGCCGACAGTCACAAAATAACTACGTATTTTAAATTAAAATCATGATGTAATAAGTTTAACTGTGACGCAACTACAAAATCTCCCAAAATTTTGGTGTCACCGAGCACAGGAGCTACTAAGTGTCAACACAATCAAAATCTCTAATACAACTATCTAAAAGATAGAACAATACTAAATAAACTGAAAGGAAGGAGAGTTGAGGTCTGCAGGCGTCATAGCAGCTACCTCAAAAATCTCCAAGCATACTGCACCAAGTCTAGCAACCGCCGTGTCTATATATACTTAGATCTGCACACGAAGTGTAGAGTGTAGAATGAGTACAACCGACCCAATGTACTCAATAAGTAATAGGACTAGCCTTGGGCTGAACGTAGTGACGAGCTCAGAAAGGTGCAGTCCAAATCCAAATAGTAACAGTACATACATGACAGGAAAATGGCAGTAATAACCAAGATAAATCCCATAATCAATTCATACACAATACAGAAATGTAGAAATGCTTTCAAGTTCAACAATTTAAGCTTAATACTAATTAAATTTTCCAAGTATAGCTAGTATTAAGAATGTTACGTCTCTATGTCTACATGTCAAATGTACATTTCACATGTAATGCATCACAATAATAACTCATGTACTCACACTCTCGGAGTGCTCAATCTCATTGTCTCACAATCCCACTCATCACTCTCAATCACTCAGCACAATCAATCACTCAACATTGTACAGCGTGGACTAGGAGGATCTACTAGTCCTTATTTAGGGTACAAGGTAGGAATGGTAGAGGTTTTGTTGGTCAGCCAGTTCAGTTTGCACTTCAGGCTTCGCATGGTATTTCAGGTACCCATGGGTCTCAGGGTACCCGCATTGGACAAATTCCACAGCCACGCTAGTGGAGGGGTTGCTTTGAGAGTGGAGATACTAGCCATATGGTGAGAGATTGTCCTAAACTCCGGACAGATGTGTCATAGTGCCATATTTAGGCTATGACTTATGCTCCGATTATTGTCATCCCTACACCGCCAGATAGGGGTGTAGGTCAGGCGGGTAGAGGGCGCCTAAGAGGGGGAGGCCCGTCCCGTTGATATGCTTTCTATGGAAGGGCTGAGGCTGCTGCACCAGATGATATCGTATATGTAGGGTTTTGATTTGTTATAGAGGAGCATCATTCATATTTTGTTTCGATTTTGCTTATTGGGGTGAGTCCTCCTATCTTGCTTCACATATGGGTGGGTTTCGTGATTTTGTACTCTGCGTATGTGTTTACCCCTGGTGGGAGATTCTATAGTGGTAGCTCGTGTCTATCGTTTTGTTATTCATTATTGAGAGCTATGAGACTAGAAATGACTTTCTATTATCCATTACGCTAGATTTTGATGTAATTTATGGGTGGTTGGTTATGATTTGTGATTTAAATGCTCTACCAGTATGGGAGTTCAGTAGGTGTGATTTTGTTAGCAGAATTGAATTAGTGGAAGGTTTCGGTTGGTATGATGTGTATACTACTTGTGATTCAGAGCTGGGGATCAGATCCTCACGTTTTCATGTGGTTTGATATGTTTGAACCAGGCTGCGTGCTGCGGTGGAGTTATATTAGCATGAGATCCTTTTGATTAGTTTGTATGCTTTGATTCTCCCTTGTGGAATTGCTTTGTAGTGTGATACTTATAGGAAGTAGTGCTTGTCGGTCTTGTTTGATAGTTCTCTCATGTGTTTCCGTGTATATTCAGTCATATTGGTGCTGTGATTATTGGGTCTTAGCTTGCGAAGCGTGTTCCCAAGTGGTGTTGGGTGTGACTTGTTGACTTGAGTGAATAGTCATGGCATCTTCATGTTTCTTGCATCGTTGTCAGTGTTGTGGAGGTTTGGAACAGGGTTCTAGCTGATATGAGGTTAATTACCGGTGCTGGATTTGATTATGGACAGCTATTGTGATAAGAGATGTTGTTATGGGCATATGTGTGATTTGTCACGTCATGTGGTTGTACCTTGTGGGCGTAGGAACAAGTTGTTACAGCTGGTTTAGTTGTTACAGCTGGTTTAGGCTGATACAGTGTGTTGATGTGGGAACCAGGTCTTTTGGAAATGATCGGATGGTGAGAAATTTGGTTCTAAGGTCTATCGATGTGGGTGGGAGGAATAATCTTCTGTTGAGATGGTGTTTTCGGGCTTATGAATATTGGGCTGATGTGGGTCGCCCAGGAGTTATGTATGATGAGTACGTTCAGTGATTGGATGACTTCGAAACGAGTCTTGGCACGTTCGAGGACGAACTTTTGTTTAAGAGGGAGAGAATTTAATGACCCGACCGGTCATTTTGAGAATTAGCGTAGTGTTCGATGGCTTAAGTTCATGAGCAGCTTCGTATTATGTGCTATGACTCACATGTGTGGTCGAGTTCGATTTTCGGATGATTCGAGATCAATTTGGAAGGACAATTCATGATTTAGAAGCTTAAGAGGTAAGAGTTGATCAGAGTTTGATTTTGAGCAGACGACTTCGGGACGGTGTTTTAATGATTCCAATTGCTTCATATGGTGATTTTGGACTTCGGCGTGCATCCGAATTCGGATTTGGGGGTCCGTAGGTTGATTTGGTGCATTTTGACGAAAATTGGAAAGTTGAAGGTTTGGAAGGTTTTGAGGTTTGATCGGCAGTGGACTTTGGTGATATCGGGGTCAGAATTCGATTTTCGGGGTTGGTATAGCTCCGTTGTGTCATTTGGAACTTGCATGTAAAATTTGATGTCATTCCCGGTTGATTTGATATGTTACATGCGAGTCCTAGAAGTTGAAAGTTCATAAGTTCATTAAGTTCAATTTGAGGTGTGATTCTTAATTTTGACGTTGTTTGATATGATTTGATGCTTCGAGTAGGGCCGTGTTATGTTATGGCACTAGTTGGTATGTTCGGACGGGGTCCTTGGGGCCCCGGGTGTGTTTCGAATGGGCCACAAATCGTTTCCTCATGTTTTGAAGTGTTGGTGTTGTCATCTGGTTTCTCTTCATCGCGTTCGCATCAATGGCATCGTGTTCGTGTAGTGTAATTGGGAGGCAGGCAGAAATTGCTCTTTGCGTTTGCGAATAGGGGATCGCATTCGCGAAGGTTGGAAGATTTTTGTCTCACGTTTGCGAGTACACAGAATCGTTCGCGTAGGGTCTGAAGGTCTTGGTCACCACGTTCGTGACCTTTATTTCGCGTTCGCGAAGCACGTTTGGCAGCCTTCATTTTTGTTCTTTGCAATCGCGAAGAATGTTCCGCGATCGCGATGTATTATTCACTGGGTAGAAATATAAGAACTCTATTCCGCGGGTTTGAACATTTTAATCATATCTTGAGTTGTAGGCCTCGGATTTGAGCGATTTTTGAGGGTTTCTTCACGTGTTGGATTAGGGTAAGTGTTCTTTACCCGGATTTGATTTTATTTTATGATCCAATCTTTGTTTTTATCATTAAACTAGTGGTTTGAGTTGGGGAAAATGGGAATTTTTTGGAAAATATTTCAAAATATAAAGTTAGGATTTGAAGCGTGATTTGATATCTAAATTTGGTAATTTTGGTATGGTTGGAATCGTGGTTGAATGGGTGTTCAGATTTTGTATTTTTTGTTGGATTCCAAGACGCAAGCCCGGGGTTGACTTTTTGAGTGACATTTATTTATCTTTAAAGATCGAAGCTTTATTATCCGAAATTATTTCCTATGATTTCTATTTATGATGTTATATTATTTTGGCTAAATTTGAGCCGTCCGGAGGTTGTTTCACATGAGAAGGTCTTTTTAGAGTATCGGTCTAGCTTCTTTGAGGTAAGTATCTTTCCACCTTGTGTGGGGAACTACCCCTTAGGATTTGAGTCATTTGTGCTAATTGGGTCATGTGAAGGTCGTGCACGCGAGGTGACGAGTACGTACTCGGGCTTATTTGAGGATATTTGACCGATTAGGGCTCATAGGTTCTTATATTCATTATATATGAAGTATTTTTATCATGTTAAATCCTCCATTTACAAAATCACTCTTACGTGTCTTATTTGGAATTGATTGATTCATGTCTTCCCTTATTGACAATTAAACTCTTATGTTCCTTAATTGAAGTTGTTGCCTCTTTTATTTCTATGCTATCTTTTTCATAGTTGCTTAACCTTAATTGAAGTTATTATTATCTTTTCCGTGATTGCTTAACCTTAATTAAAGTTTTTATTATCTCTCTCATAATTTCTTAACCTTAATTGAAGTTATTATTATCTTTTCCTTGATTGCTTAACCTTAATTGAAGTTACTATTTATCTCTTCCGTAGTTGCTTAACCTTAATTGGAGATTTTGTCATCCCTTTCGTTGTTGACTTATCGTGACTTGGAATCATTGATTCATGCTATCTCTCTTATCGTCGAGTTGTACTTTTGGGAATCATCATTACGCATTATCTCTCCCCTTGTTGAACTATTCTTGTTGAAACCATTATTACCTGTCGTGTCATGCATTGTAAACTCGTTCTTCCGTTTCTTTGTGTTTTGTAATTCTTGAGTTGATTTACTTGCCCTACTCTCGTGTTATTGTTGTTGTTGTCGCTGTACTCCGTGTTGTTGAGCCGAGGGCTATACGCGGTTGTGCTATTGAAATTGTTTTGAGGAAATGTTGTATCATATGGGCACATGTGGTGAAAGTCATTTTTATTGTGTTATTATGTTTTTGGCACACGTGGTATTGTTGAGAGGATTGTCGGGGTAGTCGTACGTGAGTTGTCCATGCTATTGTTATTATTGATATTTTCACATGTGGCTTGACAAGGCGGGATATATATGTGGGTTTGCGCATGTGGCGAGATAAGGTGGGAGTATTATTGTGAGTGTGTGGCGAGACAAGGCGGGCATTCACTTTATTATTACGCATGTGCCAATACAAGGTGGGATATGTCGTGGAATGATTGTGATGACTTGTGATGGCCTGGGGACATTGTTATTGACGATATTTGTGTAGTGGTGTGCCTACCTTGTATAAGTTATACATTGTACATTTTATGGTTATTGTATCCTATGTGCCATTCATGGTCTCTGCTCTTACTTGTTGACTTGAGTTGTGATAGAACACTTGCACAAGCATACACGTTATTAATCACCCATTTCGGTTAAGAAAATGAATCCTAATGATATTGACCATTTATATGTACTCCTATTTACTTGCCTTCTGTGTGAGAGTCGTCCTATTGGCACGTGAGCTGTCCGTGCGGTAATGAGTCATTGTTATTGTTGGCACGTGAGTTGTCTGTACGGATATGAGGTACTGTCACTCCCTTGGAACGTGAGTCGTTCGTGTGATTATGAATTGTAATGTGGGCACGAGATGCCGAGTGATTAGGGTTCATGAATTGGGACCCGTGAAATGTGATTATGAGGTGATGTACCTCGGAGAAAATCCTTGAAAAAATCTTGTGTGGAAGCGGTTTCTCTTTGAGTGGTTACTTGTTCCCTTTATTTAGTTTTGCCGGACTTACAATGTGTTCGGCTTACTCTACGGCATTATTACCTGTTTGCTCCTTGTTGCTAATTGTTGTTTCTAGTGTTCCATTCCGAGTAATGTTTTGTCATCCTTACCATGCTTAGCTTTATATTAACATTGTTTCCCTGTTAGTTCACCTTCATACTTGTTCTGATTATTTAGTCCAGTAGCTGTCTTGACTGTCCATCATCACTACTCCACCAAGGTTAGTCTAAATACTTACTAGGTACCGTTGTGGTGTACTCATGCTACGCTTTCTGCATATTTTTGTGCAGATCAAGGTACATCGGAGTTGGTCGATCCCTAGGTAGTTGTTCGGGCTTTGCTGTGGAGACTCAATGTATACCGGCAGCCACGTTTGCAGGCCTCGGAGTCACCTTCTTATATTGTACTTGTACTGTCTATTTCTTTTCCAGAATAGTTGTACTTAGAAGATTTTTGTTTAGTAAACTCAGTATAGCTTATGACTTGTACTGCCAGTTTTGGTCATTGTTTTGCACTCGGGATTATTGGTTTACTATAAATTTCAGTTTCATGCTTAACAGTTGTTTCTGGTTAAATTCTGTCTTAAATTTAGTAAGTGTTAGGCTTACCTAGTCGCAATGACTATGTGCCGACACGATATCCTACGGATGAAAATTGGGGCCGTGACATTATTGTCTTTGAATGGACCAATTTATGGATGAGTCTGTTAGGCAAACAAACTGAAGAAATTAGGGAAAGGAAAAAAAGGAGAGAGGAGAGGAGAGGAAAAAAGGAAAGGATATTGAATCCCTTAATTAAAGACACTAATAATGGGGTGAGAGCCTTATTAAGGGGAATATATACAATTTGTAAAAGAAATCTAGATACTTATTAAAAACTACAAAACCTAAAGAAAATAGGTATATAAGTTTCTATTACAGACTACATAAGAAAAAATCCCCTTCATAAAATACTAGATGTGGTTGGCCTCTGCCCAATAATTTCAATTATGAAATCCTTTTAATTGATCTAGTGTAAATAATGTATGTAATAATATTTAAGTTAGATATGAGGACACAATCACTTCTATTTTTTTCCTTTTATTTTGCTCTATAAAAGACTAAGAATAAACTAATAGAAATAACTACCTAAACAAACAGTAGGAGTATTCATATAGGCCGACAATATCATATCTATCTAACTCAACAGAAAGATGTCAGAGGCGTTATTGTCCTTGTATAGGCTTAACAATCTAGAGAGAGATGCTCTGACCTCTCTCTAAAACTTTTAGGATATTCACATTAATGCTTGACCATTCCCTGCCATGCCTAATTCATCACCCACTAACGATCAGCCCAACTCCATCCCCCAAAGCCACCTGATATTACTACCAAACCCACGAACCTATCTACCATGAATAATAATCCCTCGTTCAAAGATAAGCTTCTAGTCGACGTCCTAATAAATGATATTGCTATGCAATCAATAGAAAATATAATGGAAGTGGCTATGCTAGAATGTTCAAATACAACTGGAGAAGAGGCCACAAAAGATAAGTTTCAAGTGCACCTATCAGCTGAAGATATGCGTCGGTTTTACCAACCATAGAGATATTCACTAATAATCAAGTTGTTAGCTAAGAGAATCCTCCATCAATACCTAAAGAAAAAGATCCAAGAGCTATGGAGGCCTACAGGAAATATTCCATTGATTGACCTTGGAACACAATATTACATAGTTAAATTTAGCAAAGAGGAAAATATGATTAAAGCCTTACAAAATGGTCCTTGGTTTGTTAATGGTCATTTCCTCTAGATGAAAAGAACCAAATTTTGTAGCCTCTCAATCCAAACAATTACTTCCAGCTATCTGGGTCTGACTACCTCAACTTCCAACTGAGTTTTATGATGGACTAATTTTGAAAAAAATTGGGAACACAATAAGTCATTTGTTAAAAGTTGATGCCTACACATCAGCTACGCTAAGAGGACGCTTGTAGACATGTAATTTTTGACCATCCCCGAAATTTTTAAACATTTTAGCGTTTAAATATTTAGTTTAGGTCTAATATCGCTATTTTAACTAGTTTTGACTCTTTTACTTTATTTTATCACAAAATTGAAAAATACCAAAAAAATAGTTTCATAATATAATATTATTTATGTTAATTAATTAGAGTTAGTTATGTATTTTATAGTATAAATTTTGCATTATTTGTAGAAAAAGAGTTAAGATTTTGGCCAAAATTTGGCCCAACTCGGATCTAGCCCATAATAAACCAAGCCCAATACCCAATACCCACTAACCTAACCCTAAGACCTAAAACATATACTACTTAAAAGACCCTTCAACGATAAAAAAGAGAGGACCACCCCCCCCGTTCCCATCAGCGGCAAACCCGTCGATTTTCATAGACAACAAAAATCGGACCATCTCTTTACAACTCTAAGAAGAACGACGACCCACCACCAAAAAGAGAGCAGCCATCACCCTACACGGAACCTAACCGACACCGCCCCCCTCATTTCTTAGCCGATATTATTATAATTACTAACTCATCACTCTTTGTTGTTTCAATCGGATCTGAAAGGGACTCAGAAAACAATACAAAGAAAAAGCAGTTCCCAATGCAAAGTTGTGACTCTTTTTGAGCGATTTCGTTTTTTTGTCAATAATTATGACAAATCATTCATTCTTTTGCATTCTGTAATCAGCTGTCAGATATTTGGAGGTTTTAGTTTATCGTCTGACTGAGGTCGGTTTGGGTTTCGAGCTTTCCGGTGTCGATTCGAGGTTCCGGTTTGTTAATTTTAGTGTTTCGGTCCAAGAATTATTGCTTTGTTTAGCCCGATTGATTTGCAATTTCCAGCTTTGTTCATCAATAAAAGGTCCATTTCTAAATTTTCATTCTCATTTTATTGTGTTATGATAGCTTGATGCGCGTGTTGGTTGATTTGTGATTCTACGTTGTTTGAGTAGCATGTCTTAGTTTCATTTAAATTGTTTTAATTAGTTTCTATTTCGATTGTGATGCATGTAGTCTTGGTTCTTGAATAAATGTTTTTAATCGGGTAGATGGAAAAGTTGGAGTTGTTTCTTTCTTGGCAAGGAATAAGAATGGGCCATAAGGTGGGTCTTGAACCATATGGAATTTGGGCCAAGTAATAGATCGTGTTAGCTAGCCTATTTGTCCCCCAATAATGTCTTGTTCATAAATTTGGCATCACAACAATCTCAAAGATTAGGAAATAATTAAATGCGCTAGTTGCTTTAGGCGTGTTATAATAAAATCACCATAGCTACGGGTTCGGTTCCCATGACGTAGTTGTGATATGTAATTTCCAAATCCGGATGCACATTTCATGTGACCCGGTCACAACTTCTAATAATGCTAATAAATTAAACATGTTGTTGATCGTGGGTACGGTTCCCGTGACACGATTTGCAATGTGTACAAAACAAGCAAGTGTGCGATAATCGTAACTTATTCCAGAATACAATAGGTTCTAAATATGTAATAAATCAGATAATAAGGCCACTTAATAATAGTTGAGCGACCGTGCTAAAACCACAGAACCCGGGAATGCCTAACACCTTCTCCTGGGTTAACATAATTCCTTACCCGATCTTCTGTGTTTCGCGGACCAAAAAATATAGTCAAACTTCCTCGATTCGGGATTTTAAACAGGTGACTTGGGACACCGTAAATTATCCCAAGTGGCGACTCTGAATTTGATATAAATAATCCCGTTTCGAATATGTTACTTTAATTGAAAAAACTCCCTTATACCCCCTTTCGGGTAAAAAAGGAGGCGTGACAGCTCTGGCGACTCTGCTGAGGATAAGAACCCAGAACTTCTGGTTCAGGGTTCAAGAATTCGAGCTTAGAATAACTGTTATACTTGACTTTCATTTATTATCTGATTTTTACGTGTTTGAGCCTAATGTACTAATTGCCGTTTTTTACCGCTTTGATATTCTGTGAACTGTATATAAACTGTTACGAAACCCCTCTTTTCTCTGAGTCTTCTAAATCTTCTGGGAAGTGCACACTGGCGTGACTTCTTTTCTGTTAGTGTCATATCCTTAATTTAGAACGAGGTTCGGACAAGTTGCAAAGCCGGATGATCTTTTGGTTACCAGTACGCTGCCCCCCCCCCCCCCGGCTCGAGTTGTCCGCTCGGGTAAGCCAGGTCTAGAGCAATACACCCAGGTTTTAAACCTAGAATGTCATAGCCTCATGTCGGATCCCTAGTAGGAACGCTTGTTTGCATCACGTACATTTGACTTTGGGGACTTAATACAGGGGTTGGGTCCGTCTAGGACAGGTGTACCCAAAAATAAAAGACCATCCTAATGCATCCTATGTGCTACATGTTGCAATCTTCAAGGATAAAAGGGGTCATTTGGCGGACCAATGAGGGTTGAGGATAATTGGGTAAATAAGAAAGAAAATAGGGTGAAGTATATAAATGAAGCAAGTTAGGACCCAGTTATATTTTTCTTTCACAATTTGTTTTTCAAGAAAACGACAAAAAAAATGAAAATGAAAAATCCAAAAAGATTTTGCACTTTCCCGTCATTTTTCAATTAAAAGAAAAGACAAAAAATATATTTTCTCCAAATAAGTTATTTTTTTTCAATTCTTGCCGTATCCAATTTTCCCGAACTACGCATACCTGATTCTCGTCTTTCGGGGCGTGATACGTAGGCAACCCACATAGGGTCCGGTCTTCTTAGTGAGTTTTAGGTTATTGGCTTCGAGGGTCGTAACCAAATCTTGCATGTCTAGCCACTTTTGGCCATATCGGTCATTTTGCAAAATAGGGCTATTTTCGCAAAGTGGTTTGTTTAATTGTGTCTGGAGAGTCTTCAATCCACAATTAGGTATCTCTTTACTATAAGGTCCGTCCTTGTCGAATTTGCATGTCTAGCTGCTTTTGGCCACATAGAGCGTTTTGCAAAATAGGGCTATTTTCGCAAAAGTGGTTCAATTAACCCATGTCTTAGAGGTCACCTTTGTTTAGTTTGCATTTCTAGCCGCCTTTTGGCCACGTAGGCTATTTTGCACAATCATGTCCTGCATGTGTCCAATAGGGAGTGTTATTGTCTCATATAGTATTCTAAGTCTTTAACTCTATTTGGTCTCATTTTCTCATACAAGTGTGGATATACTTACAGAGCTTGAGCATGACAGACGCCCAAGGACCCTCATAGTCAGGACCATTGCATCTAGGAGTTGCTTAAGGAGATTTTTTGTTTTTATTTTTTTTTGAGTCTGTTATTTTTTGTTGTCTTGTACTTTATAGTCATGTTCAGTAGTACTGATTCTTTTAGTTGGTGTCAGAGTTTGTCGTAGTATAGTTGAGTTTGTCAAGTCTCTCATTATCGTATTTCCTGTTTTATATTTGAAAACCGAAAAAGAAAGAGTTGTAAATGAAAAATTCAAAAAGATTTTTCTTTCTTAGTTTATTTTGTCCATTATTTTTCCAGAACTACGCTTGGTCTGATTCATGCGGCATCATTATATGTAGGCAACCTACATAGGGTTCGATCGAATCATTTTCTAAAATTAAAAGAAAAAGAAAAAAAAGGAAACAAAAAAAAAGATGAAATTACGGGATCTGAGAAATGAGAGGAAAGAAAAGAGTGATAATTAGAAGAAAAAAAAAGAGGAAGGAAAATGATCAAGCCAAGAAGTGCTAGAAAAGAAATGAAAAGAGAAGATTGAAATGAGCAAATTGCGATGATGCCAAGTGAACTTGTGACTGGGATGATACCAAGTGAACTTGTGACCCTCGAAGTCATTTTAGAGTCGATAATTGTGATTAGGTGCATTGCACCTCTAGCTGTTAAATTCCCTAACACTAACATGATGACTTCATTTTGTTCCTTTGAGTTATTTTCATTAAAGCAGAATGGCGGTTGGTTTGTGGTTCTTAAACTGGTAACTCTTCCATACAACACGAGGTCAAAGAGCAAGGTAGCCATGGCTAGCAAAGACTTGGACACAGGTGTTATGGATCCGTCTAAGGAGATTGTTGAGTCAGAATCTGAGTTGAAAGAAGAGGTCTTAAGGTTGAAAGGACAGATGGCCGAAATAAACCAAGCTTGGATTAGTGGGCGTCCTCCACCATCAGTTCCCGCTAACTACACTTAAAGCCTCGTCACCATTCCGCCACTGTCACAAATCCAGCTTCCTACTGCTAATGATATCTCCCCACAACCTTTTCACACTCCACCTGCCAACACCACCTCATATCCCGCTCCTTTGACCACTCATGTTTTTGTAGCTCCTCCACTAGCTATTTTTCCTCGATCCTCTAGCGAGGCTATGTTAAAAGTCCCCGATGCCCAATGCTATGCTCCAGAACCAACTTCTCACGCTCCTCATTTTGATCTTCCCGGTGAAACTGAAAAGCCTGCTAAGATAGTGGAGCAAGATGAGATATCCAGGAAGGTAAAAATCTTAGAGCAGTCTTTAAGAAACATGCAAGGGATAGGGAGCCAGATGAGCGTGTCTTACAAAGACTTATGCTTGTTTCCTAACATCCTACTGCCTGTTGGGTTAAAGATGCCAAAGTTTGATTTGTATGACGGACATGGAGATCCCGTGGCCCATTTGAGAGGCTACTGCAGTAAGATAAGAGGCGATGGCGAGAAGGACAAATTATTGATGGCGCAGTTAGAGCCTGAGTGGGGCAGCTCTAGAGTGGTACACCCGCCAAGATGTTAGCAAGTGGTACACATGGACGGTATGGCTCAGGCTTTTGCCCGGCCTTTCAGTACAATATAGAAATTGTCCCGGATCTCATGTCCCTCACCAAGATGGAAAAGAAGCCTAATGAAAGCTTTAGGGAATACGGGCTCAGATGGAGAGAGCAAGATGCCCGATTCAATCCCCTAATGGAAGAAGACGAGATGGTCGAGTACTTTCTTCAAGCTCAAGAGCCAACTTACTTTGGGCATTTGATCTCGGCTGTGGGTAAGCCTTTTAATGATGTGGTAAAAATGGGAGAAATGGTAGAAGATGGGCTGAAGCCGAGCAAGATCATGAGCTATTCTGCTTTAAAAGCCACAACACAAGCAATTCAGAACGACACAGGAAGCTTGCTAGGTCAGAAGGAACATGATGATATTGCCATGGTTGTCTCAGGATCACAACATGGTCCAACGGGTCCGCCTCACCAATGTACTCAGCCTCAACCCCAAACCTATCCCCGAGCTCCACATAATCCACCCCAGTATTATCCTCCGAACAACGTCCGGTCATCTGTCCAACCACTGGGTCACTCCTTATGGCGAGCTCCAGCACTGCATAATACTCTTTCGCCTTCACAACATTTTCGAGCACCCAACAACCCTAGGAAACAGGGGCATAGAGGGGAACAAAGGCAAAGGAATAGTTTCACGCCAATCGGAGAATCCTACACAAGCTTGTTTGAAAAGTTAAAACAGTCTGGCCTAATTGAGCTGCTCCTCGGCTATACTCTGGACCCATATGCAAAAGGTTTTGATCATACTGTACGGTGCATGTACCACTCTGATGTCCAAGGTCATAGCATTGAAGATTATCGTGCTTTGAAAAAAGAAATAGAAAGAATGATTCAAGAAGTGATAATTGTGATCCAGGACAGTGACACCCAGAATATCGCACAGAATCCTTTACCTGCACAAGAATGCACACTTTGTGGGGGATGATCCATGGTGACAGGGAGTATGAGAATCCTCTTGGGAACTTGCTGACTGAAGTTAATGATATTGAAGTTGGTAACGATCTTGATAATATTGATGTGGAACTCAGTGGCTAAGATGCTGAGCTTGGTAATTGGAAAGACGCTTCTTTCTTGGCTAGCCGGGGAGGAGTCTTGGTGGTTTATTTTGTTGTTATTTTTGTTGTCCGAGTTATTTCAGGGTTGTAATCCGGATATTGTCTTGTGACTCAAACCCTTCTATCCTTTTATTTTGCCTAGTTCCTTTAGTCGTAGTAACTCATTTAGTGTTAACTCGGTTAGTTCCAGGGTTGTAACCCCAGTTCATTTTGCTTGTTTTGTTGTTCAAGCCCTTTCACCGTCTGTTTAATGCAATTTTCTGTTTTCTGTTATTTCTAGTCATTTTTTGTTTAGTTCTCTTTTTCTTTTATAGTTTTTTTCATGCTGGCTCTAGTGACATGACATGCACGCATAATTCTAGGCCTAGGCTCAAAAGTTAATTAATCATGAAGCAATGAAACAATTTTGAAGATGATAGGGACATTTGAGGGAAATAAGTACAGATTTGGACATTTTGAGATCATTTAAAGCCCGAACTGTGTGAATCTGGGGCAGATAGTTTGGGAAGTTAATAGGACGACAAGAATTTGTTACAAGAGAGTGTGTCCCAACAATTTGAAGCAAGCAACTTTGAGTTCGAGTGCATCTCAAGTAACAAGATAAAGCCAAGCGATTTTGCTCCAAACAGACGGAGGGTATCCATTGTGAAGAGGAAATCAACCAACAAGAGTTTTGTACTTGATAAGGTGAAAAAAAATGGAAGGCATATCAGTAATATCAATGCCGGAGATGCAAAAGAAATGTTGTACTTGGCAGTTTCAGCGATTGGGAGGCCCTTTTTCAGCTACCCAAACACTTTATACCATTTGGTACCCCTTCTGAGTCTATGCTAATTTTCTTGACCTCCCCTCTTTTGGAATCGAGTTAGAGTCATTACATATTAAAAAATAAAAAAAAATCATGCCCCATAAGGTTTGTTTTAGAAACTTCATTCAAAAAAAAATTCAAAAGAAAAACAAAAAAAAAAAGAGAAAGAAAAAAAACAAACAAAAAGAAAAAGAAAGGAAAATAGGAGCAACAAAGAGTAGTCTTGTGAACTACGTTCGACCTGATTCTTGTCACCACAAGATACGTAGGCGGTCTTACGGTTCGGTTGCACCAAATAAAATATTTCATAATCCCACGAAGTTAAGAGTGGGGCAGTCTTTCTTAGAAATTCCATCTCAAAAAAAAGGAGGAGAGAATCAATTTCTCTTGTTTTATGAAATTGGGGCAAAGTTTTAAAATGGATTCCAAAAGTTGTAAATAAATTAACCCTGTTGTCTTAGTTATTTTGAGCCTTTATAATATCCTTTCTTTTCAACCCTGTCCAAAAGCCACATTACAGTCCAATAAAGACCTCCCAAATAATCTTTGAGAATGCTGAGTTAGCTATGCCAATAGCATATGATATTTTTACCATGGCTAATGCCTTGTCATCTGCAAAATCAGAGGAAATAAGAAGAAAAGAGCAAAATGAGAGTCTTATAGGTGAAAACCTTCACAGGCATCATAAGGCGACAGTAAGTTGAGAGAAAGAATAAAATGAGAGAGGCTTGATGGTGAAAACCCTTCGGGCACTAAAAGTCGAATAAGGACCGTGATTCAGATAGGATAATCGGAGCATTGAAGCCCAGTTTCACAACTCAGAGGTACAACAAGAGTTGAATATTAGACTTGCTTGACAGATTAGGCCACTTAATCCAAAAGTGCATGTCATGGTCGTTAGAGTTGGTGTCCACATCTCATAAGTTTCTACTTTGTTATTTTCTTGTTAGGTATCATCTCTTTCCATTGTCCCTTACTCTGTTCCTTTTGTTTTGTTTACTTCCTCTTCTTGAGTCTGCTTGGTCAGAACAAGTGAGAAGTGACTTCAAAATTTGCTACCAGCTTTCCAATTGCACAAAACGGAATCTGGCTAGCACATCAAAGTGGCATAAGTCAGGAAAGAACAGTGTGCGCACTGAGTTGGTAACAATCAACGTGCTTTGGGATTCATGTGAAATGCAAAGGTTCGGTATATGTCAATTCATGAGCATACAACAGATAAAGGGTATTGGGTTTGAACGGATCAGAGGTGTTTTCTGTGACAAGGGTGACAGAAAACAAGCAAGGTCTTTCAAGTTGAAATCAAAGTTATCATGGGAAATGAAGGTGCAATCGCCCTCAAAGTCAAGGCCACAAACCAACCACCATGTTTAAACTCACAAGTTTTCTTTGTTTGAAACAGGGATGAAGACTGTGTCCAAATAAAAGCTTGGAAGCTTGAACCTTTCAAGTGTCATGCCCAATTTTGTCAGCACAAAGGCTGTTTGAGAATGTTTTTTTACCTCCTAGGTAGCCCTCTAGTTGAGAAGATCATCAGACTTCAAGAATGTGCCCTAGTTGAGAAGAACCATGCCTCCTAGATATCCCCTTAGTTGTGAAGAATATTTAGTTTTCTTACGATCAGGGGGCCCGCCTGGAAAATAGGGCCAGTTTTTTTTTTAATTCTTCTTAAGTTGTTAATCTTTCGTTTTCCTTAAGATCAGGGGTCCCGCCTGGAGAATAGGGTCAGTTAATAATTTTTCTTAAGTTATTAATTTTTAGCATTCCTTAGATCAGGGGTCCTGCCTGGAGAATAGGGTTAGTTTTTAGTTTCCTCCAGTTGTTAGTCTTTAGTTTTCTTAAGCTCAGGGGTCCCGCCTGGAGAATAGGGTCAATTGTTAGCTTCCTTAATTTTTGATCTCCAGTTTTTCTTGAGTTCAGGGGTCCCGCCTGGAGAATAAGGTCAATTTTTAGTTTAGTCAAGCTTAGTTTATAGTTTTTCCTCAAGCTCAGTCTCACATCTAGGAGACGCACTTCCTAGCCTGAGTCTTTCTTATTATACTTTCTGGGAGACGCACTTCCTAGTTTGGTTCATTCAAGTTTCACCCCAAGGAGACGCACTTCCTATGTCTGGGTCTTTCAGGTTATATTTTAGTTTTAGGAGATGCACTTCCTAAATTGAGAGTTCATCCCTAGGAGACGCACTTCTTAGTTTAAGTCACTGAGGTTTTACCCGTAGGAGACGCACTTCCTAGTCTGGGTCTTTCAGTTTATATTTTTGTTTTAGGAGACGCACTTCCTAAATTGAGATTTTACCCCTAGGAGACGCACTTCCTAGTCTGTGTTTTTCAGGATATACTTTCAGGAGACGCACTTCCTAAATTGAGATTTTACCCCCTAGGAGACGCACTTCCTAGTTTTGGGTCATTTAAGTTCATTCCTAGGAGACGCACTTCCTAGTTCGAGTCATTGAAGTTTCACCCCCAGGAGACACACTTCCTAGTCTGGGTCTTTCAAGTTATATTTTTGTTTTAGGAGACGCACTTCCTAATTTGAGTCATTTGAATTCATCCCTAGGAGACGCACTTCCTAGTTTGAGTCATTGAAGTTTCACCCGTAGGAGACGCACTTCCTAGTCCGGGTTTTCAAGTTATATTTTGTTTTAGGAGACGCACTTCCTAAATTGAGATTTTACCCCCTAGGAGACTCACTTCCTAGTTTGGGGTCATTTAAGTTCATTCCTAGGAGATGCACATCTTAGTTGGAGTCATTAAAGTTTTACCCGCTAGGAGACGCACTTCCTAGTAGGGGTCTTTCAGATTATACTTGTTAGGAGGCGCACTTCCTAGATTTGGTCATTTAATTCATCTCTAGGAGACGCACTTCCTAGTTTGAGTCACTGAGGTTTTACCCGTTAGTAGAAGCACTTCCTAGTAGTGGTCTTTCAGATTATACTTGTTAGGAGACGCACTTCCTAGCTTTAGTCAATTAAATTCATCTCTGGGAGACGCACTTCCTAGTTTGAGTCGCTGAGATTTTACCCGTAGGAGACGCACTTCCTAATCAGGGTCTTTCAGGCTATATTTTTATTTTAGGAGACGCACTTCCTAAATTGAGATTTTACTCTTAGGAGACGCACTTCCTAGTTTGGGTCATTTAAGTTCATAGCTAGGAGACGCACTTCCTAGTTTGAGTCATTCGAGTTTTATCCTAGGAGACGCACTTCCTAGTTTGAGTCATTCGAGTTTCAGCCTTAGGAGACACACTTCCTAGTTTGGTTCATTCAAGTTTTACCCGTAGGAGACGCACTTCCTAATCTGGGTCATTCATTTTTTTTAGGAGACGTATTTGCTAGTCAAATTTTCTTGGTTTTAGTCACAGGAGATGCACATCGTAGTCGAGTCTTTAGTTTACTCTCATCATTGCATTAATAACATAAGTGGTTTACAGTTTTGCTAACAACTCACAAATCTTCCTAGTGCAAACTGGGGCAGAAAATTTTGCTTTTTTTGTTGTTTTGATTGCAAGCACCCACCTGGAGAACAAGGGGATTCGTTTCGGAATTATTTCAAGTTTCAAGTAGTAGCAGGCACCCATCTGGAGAACACGGGAAGTCATTTCAGAATTCAATTTAAGTTAGAAGTAGCAGAAGCTCGCGGCAAGAATTCAGTTCAATAATCTGAGGTGACCAATAGAAGTACTCTCAATTCAAAAAAAAAGAAAAAGAAAAAAAGAAGTTAATCCAAAATGTAGAAGCAGATGAAAGATGTGAATAACTCAAGACATGGCTGAAGTCACGAGCACTACATGTCTGGTCCTGATCCGAAGAAGTCGTGGAAAAACGAACCAGCACCTGCAGCTAGTAAGCATCAAGGTCAAATCAAAAGTCTGCATGAAGAATCATTCAAGACTCAAGATCAAGCTTCAGAAGACTTATAGATAGGAATCTTGTAACTCATAGCTGATAGAATTGTTAGTTCTTTTAGATTTAGATTTTGATGTAATAACAGGACCGCGGGCCGGAACCTCGACGGAACAGCACCTCAATCGGCTCTCCACCTCGGTTACTCCATCATTCTTCCTACTTTTGAACTACACGTGGCATGATTCCTTTATAGACAAGGATATGTAGGCAGCTCAGATACCAGGGCTCGGTCACATTCTCCTTTCTTTTAGCTTTTGGTCACTCTAAATAAGGGTCGGGTCAAAAAACCTGTCTCGTCGTTCTTTGTCTGAAAATACTTCGTGTTTCCAGTCAAAGAGGGGCAGCTGTAGACATGTGATTTTTGACCCTCCCCTAAATTTTACACATTATAGCGTTTAAATATTTTAGGTCTAATATCGCTATTTTAACTAGTTTTGACTCAGACCCATCGATTTCCATAGACAACAAAAATCGGACCATCTCTTTACAACTCTAAAAAGAACGGCGACCCACCACCAAAAAGAGAGCAGCCATCACCCTACACTGAACCTAACCGACATCCCCCCCTTATTTTTTAGACGATATTATTACAATTACTAACTCATCACTCTTTGTTGTTTCGATCGGATCTGAAAGGGACTCAGAAAACAATACAAAGAAAAAGCAGTTCTCAATGCAAAGCTGTGACTCTTTTTGAGAGATTTCATTTTTTCGTCAATAATTATGACAGAACATTCATTCTTCTGCATTCTGTAATCAATTGTCAAATATTTGGAGGTTTTAGTTTATCGTCTGACTGAGGTCGATTTGGGTTTCAAGCTTTCTAGTGTCTATTCGAGGTTCTGATTTGTTAATTTTGGTGTTTCAGTCCAACGATTGTTGCTTTGTTTAGCCCGATTGATTTGCAATTTCCAGCTTTGTTCAGCAATTAAAGGTCCATTTCTCAATTTTCATTCTCATTTCATTGTGTTATGATAGCTTGATGCGCGTGTTGGTTGATTTGTGATTCTACGTTGTCTGAGTAGCATGTCTTAGTTTTCATTTAAATTGTTTTAATTAGTTTCTATTTCGATTGTGATGCATGTAGTCTTGGTTCTTGAATAAATGCTTTTAATCGGGTAGATGGAAAAATTGAATTTGTTTCTTTCTTGGCAAGGAATAAGAATGGGCCATAAGGTGGGTCTTGAACCATAAGGAATTTGGGCCAAGTAATAGATCATGTTAGCTAGCCTATTTGCCCCCCAATAATGTCTTGTTCATAAATTTGGCATCACAACAATCTCAAAGATTAGAAAAATAATTAAATGCGCTAGTTGCTTTAGCGCGTTATAATAAAATCATCATAGCTATGGGTACGGTTCCCCTGACGTAGTTGTGATACGTAATTTCCAAATCCGGGTGCACATTTCAGGTGACCCGGTCACAACTTCTAATAATGCTAATAAATTAAACATGTTGTAGATCGTGGGTACGGTTCCCGTGACACAATTCGCAATGTGTACAAAACAAGCAAGTGTACGACAATCGTAACTTGTTCTAAAATAATTCCATAAATAATTAAAAGCGGTCTTGAAAAATGCAATAAGTTCTAAACAAGTAATAAATCAGATAATGAGGCCAATTAATAATAGTTGAGTGACCGTGCTAAAACCACGGAACCCGAGAATGCCTAACACCTTCTCCTGGGTTAACAGGAGTCCTTACCCGGTCTTCTGTGTTTCGCGGATCAAAAAATAGAGTCAAACTTCCTCGATTCGAGATTTTAAACCGATGACTTGGGACACCATAAATTATCCCAAGTGGCGACGCTGAATTTGATATAAATAATCCCGTTTCGGTTATTATCACTTTAATTGGAAAAACTCCTTATACCCCCTTTCGGGTAAAAAAGGAGGTATGACAACGCTATTCCAGAATACGTGTTGAAATACCTCTTAATCAACCAGTTAAACTATACATCTTCATTGGATCCCACAGGCAACATATCCTATATGAAGGAGAACATTTCCTCTGTAAAATATGTGGCAGATTAGGACATCTGAACCTACATTGTCCCTACTCAATTTCAACTCTATCACAAGAAGGTACTAGCAGGCAAACCTCGCAGCAAATTATCCAGGGTACAGAGGGAGAAGAATGGCAAGCAGTGTCTTTTGCGAAAAAGAAGAAGAATAGTCCACATTCTAAGTCTGAGCCAATGGAAGCTTCTCGGCAGTAGGTATTAATGTCAAAATTTTTGAAGCCACTACAGGTAGGTATTTGAATACTCAAATACTTAAATATAAACACAGCGACTCTCTCAATGTTATTGACATGGAGAAAAAGAAAACTCACAAAGCTCGGGACACTGTAATTCTCCAGCGACTAATCACGTTCAGACAAAAAATAATTTCTTACTACTTGATAATGAGCACACGGTTTTAGAGAATACCACTGGAAAAAATACTACTACCAAAAATCCAAAACAATGTGCCTCAATTTGGATTTCTATATGTCTACAAGTGTCCTACACGTGTCTCCTTCTAAAGAAACAAGTGAATCTAACACCCAAAAAATTGATTCCCCAAATACCAACGGCAAAGGACAAAATCATATCACTAAAAACTCTCACCAAAGCAACAAATTGTCCATTAACTATAATGAGCAAGCTGCTAATAATAATAATGTAGATTCCAACTGTGATAACTACAATCGATCCCCAAATAAAACCTGTAATAAACCCCTTATAAACTCCACTAATCACCACAATGCCAATGACTCAAATCTGTCTAAGGGGAAAATACCGTCCCATCCAAATACTCCACCATATAATTCCAACCATGGACAACTTTGAAATAAACATCAACATGAATCAGTAGGTGAACAATATACTACAACCCCTTGCTCCATCGATAAATCATAATCCAATTCGGACGTTGCAGAACCAATGGAATCCTCTCAACCACTACAACATCTTCCCACCCTAGAACCCTGCGTCAAATCTGTCGTTCTTTCCTCTGGAGGAGATAACTCATCTCAATCCCATATTCATACCAAGGGGAACTCAGAGAAATCAGGCATAATCCACTGCTCGAAACAACAACAAAGTGCCTATGAATGCTCAACCAAATTCACCAACCAATGCTCCAGGACCAAAAGGCAATGTAATAGGGGGACTAGGAGAGAAGTCTAACCAACCAGGGAGCCCAGGCCGAATTCGCAAGTCTAAACGATGTCAAGGCCTTACTCTTCAAGGAGATGCAAGAGAAGAGGCACATTGTCAGTTGTCCGAATTCACTTTGCAAGTGCCCCATAGACATACGAACTCTTCAAGATCCAACAGTATGACAACATGTCACGATACAAGTTCTATTCCTAGGGAAAACCCAATTTTCACATTTGGAGGAGATGAGCACTATGAACCAATAAATACCACCAATGATGATGAATCAAGCAAATAACTTCATAATTTGGAATGTACGGGGATCTAACAATGACACATTCAGGAGGAACTTTAGAGAAATGTTAGATATACACAAGCCTAGCATGGTTACACTCTTAGAGACTAGGATGACTAACCATAACCCCTTCCTTAATAACTTCAACTTCACTAAGATGACTGAGAAATCACCTATTAACACCTATTAGATAGTGAAATTACTAAGGCTCTTTTTTCTTTTAAATCCTTTAAGGCCCCAGGACCGGATGGTCTCCACCCTTTTTTCTTTCAAAAATATTGGCACATCGTAGGGAGATCAGTTACAGATTTTTTCCATAAGATTTTTGATAGTCAACATGTCCTTGAACCTGTTAATAATACCTTCATATGCCTCAGACCAAAAGTTTCCAACGCTAATAATTTTAAGAACTTTAGGCCAATAGGATTATGTAATACTATTTATAAAATTATTGCCAATAGAATTAAACCTTTCCTAAACAACTTAATTGGTCCCTACCTAACAAGTTTTATATAAAAAAAATAGAAGGGCTAATGATAATGCCATTATTATCCAGAAAATTATCTCTAAGTTTAATAAGACGAAAGGGGCAAATGCTAACATGCTTTTGAAAATCGACCTTGAGAAAGCATCTGATAGACTTGAATGGTCTTTCATTTATCGTACCCTTTGTTACTTTACCGAAAAATACAAATCTTATCATGTCGTGCATCTCAACCAGTAATATATCCATCCTAGTAAATGGTTCTAGAACAAATTATCTCCCCTTCTAGAGGCATTAGGCAGGGCGATCCGACTACACCAAACATTTTCATATTGTGCATGAAAATGGTTTCTTTTCACATTTACCATCGAGTAGAGATTAAGGCTTAGGACCCTATCAAACTCACTACAGAGGAGTCCCATTTTTCTCACCTTTTCTTTGGGAACAATCTGAATCTAATGGCAAAAGCTAATATCAAATCTAGCATGTCTATCCATAGATGTCTTAATTATTTTTGTGAATTATCTGGTCATAAAATTAATTAATCCAAGTCAAATCTTCTCCGAAAATTGCAAAGATCATATAAAAAATAATATTACCAATATCTTTAATATGAAAGTCAGTAACACTTGTGAAAATATCTTGATTTTCCAATCCTTGATAAAAAGCCTAAGACTACTGATTTTCAATATAAAGACAATATGCGCACTAGACTCGCTAATTGGAAGACAAACTGTTTGATATTGCTGGTAGAGCTATTTTGGTTACAAGTACTTTAAATAGTATACCAAATCGTGCAATGCAATATACCCGCTTGCCGACAAAAATCCACAATCTTATTGATAAAATCCAAAGGAATTTTATATGGGGCTCCACCGAAGATAGGAAAAAACTCCACCTGCTAAATTGGGATACTATCACTAAGAGCAAAGCCAATGGTGGTCTAGGTGTAAGGAAAGCTAAGTCTAAAAACCTGGCTCTTCTAACTAGTCTTACTTGGAGAATGTTGAATTATCCTAATTTTTTATTGTCTAGATTATTAATTAATATCTATTCCAGTAAGTCTTTAAAAGTCAATAACTCTTTTATATGGAATAGTATTAATAAGGGATGGTTCTATTACAGCAAAAGAATCCTTTGGGAGTATTTACAACAAGTCAAATTTAAATATTTGGAATTCGCGTTGGATTCCAAACACTCCAGCTCTCCGAACTTTATCTATGGCCCTTTAAACATCTCTGATCACAATCTAACAATCAAAGACCTCAGGCTCAATAATAACTGGGACTTCTCTAAGTTGTGTTTCACTCTTCCAAACAATATTATTGAGCTCATCAATACAATTCCTCTATCCATGAAACCTACTAATTGCGACACTCCCTTGTGGTCTTTAAATAATAGTAGAATGTTTACTACCAACTCTTGTTATGAGTTAACTGATAATAATAAAAATTGTGACAAAAACTTCACTTGGATCTGGAAGTTACATTGCCCAAATAAAATAAAATTCCTTCTATGCCAATGTTATCATGATAGACTTCCTTGTCGTGCTTATCTTAATTACATTGGCACTAACATTGATGCACTCTGTCCTATGTGCAAACGAGGAAAAACTATCACTCACATCTTTTACAAGTACACTATTGCTCAAGATTTTTGGAGGAGTCTGGGAGTTTCCAACCTATCGCACTTGGGCAATAGCCATGGGCTCATTGCCCTAAAAAATATGTCTATTACCCCCTCGTATACGCTTATTAACTGGGGAAACATGTTTCCTTTTGAAATTTGGAGCCTGTGGATCAATAGAAATAATAATAACCAGAATAATATAGTATGTTCTCTTACTCCCTCTAACGTTATCAGGCATGTCATTGAATATAAATTTTCACAGAAAAAGAATCTAACTTGTCAAAAATAAGAACTCTGAACGTTAAGTGGTATAAACCATCTCCTGGTTGGTACAAACTGGACGCTGATGGTGCTTATAAAGGAAATTTATTGTATTGTGGTCTTGGTGGTGTTCTTAGAAATTATAATGGCGACTGGATAGTTGGTTTTTCTAAATGTGCTTATGCAGGTTCAGTAACTCAAGCTGAATCACTGGCTCTTATGGAAGGACTCCAGCTAGCAGTGAATTTAAATCTCACACCTCTTGAGATTGAGACAGATTCCACGGAGGTAATCAGAATTCTTGAACATGGTTATCCCACTCTTGACACATTAATTTGCGATTGCAGGTCTTTATTGCTCTAGTTATATATGGTGGTAATCAAGCATAACTTCCGAGAAGGCAATAAAGTAGCTCACTTTCTGGCAAAAAAAGCTTCTAGTCAGTCCAACATCAACAAAACAACTCACTTAATAGTTCCCCTCTATTAGTAGAATCTATTGTTCGTTCTGATAGAGAAGGAACACATATTGTGAAAACAATTTCGGATAGTATATGCACCAAGTTGGCTGAACTTCGTAATCAAAATGCCTTAGAAGGCATTTCTATGATTTTGTAAAATCTATGACATCTTTAAGCATTAATATAAATATTTCTTATTCTGTCAAAAAAAAAAACATAAAGATGTCAACTTTACCCCCAAAATTGCTGGTAATTTAAAGGCAAAGTCATTCACTCAAAAGGATTAAATTATTGAACTATTATCTTATGAGTTAAACTTAAATCTACATTCCACTCTTAATATGTTTTTCAAGTTAATAAAATATTGTTGTTTATTACGCTAGTGGTTCGCCGTTAGAATCTACATTGAACGACACAAAGCTCCCATACGGAAACGAAATAGATAATCATAACCAAAAGACAAATCTAATAGAACTGTGTGCATAATGGGCCATTTTTATTTACGGCAAGCACAACAAAGGGGGCATTTTTATTTACGGTACGCACAAATGTGTACTAAATACACTAATTTAGTGTATGAGTAACAGTACATCATAGTGAGCAAAACGGTTGAGGGGATACACATTGCCCACAGTGGCAGACTGGTAAAATGCGGATTCATCTTCATTTACAACAAACCATATTGCTTGACCTAGCTTCTTTTGGACATGTTGATCACTCCAATAGCTGGAAAAGGAAAAAGAAAGTAATAAATGATACTTATATCACCAAACAAAGAAAAACAGAAGAAGTTTATAATCTGCAAAGATGAAATATTACTTGTTAAAATCAAGGAAAAAAAGTGTAGTACATTGGATCGAATAAAGATAGAGCTATAGATTAATGTCACGACCTAAAATCCATTAAAGGTCGTAATGGTGCCTAACAGTGCTGTCAGGCAAGCCAACAATTTTTGATTAACTCAATTATTCACTTTAGTATTTGAAATCTCGATTTCCTTCAATTTAATAGTAAAGGATGGAATTTTAAAAGTAAATACTAATATTTTAACAATTTCAATATTGAACAATTCCTAATCACCCCAAAATCCGGTGTCACAAGTGCATGACCATCAAGTAGAAAGATAAAATAAAATACAGTATATGTGTGGAATACAAATTAGACAGGAAAGATAAAGATAACTCTGAATGAGACTCTGCTGGCTGCGGATCGTAACATGAAATGCAACTCGCCTAAGTCCCCGCATTAACCACGCTTTTGCGCCCATAAGGCCACTAAATATATATGTGCCTACACAACAAAATATGCAGCAAGTGTAGTATGAGTACGTAAATCAGCGCGTACCCAGTAAGTATCCAGTCTAACCTCGAAGAAGCAGTGACGAGGGGTCGACTCCGACACTTACTATGTGCTATAAATAAAATACCAATGATATAATTAAACATGGATTACATAGAACGGCTGTAAGCTCAATATCATGAAGTAAGTAAACAATTCTTTTATTAATAAGAAATTTCCAAATATATTTTTCATCATCTAACAATTTATATCTTAAGTCAATGAAGCAATATCAATTATTATAAATTTCCGAGCAACCAATTCAATCATGCCGAGGTCGTACGGCCGGATCCAACATAAATATTTAAACTGTGCTCTGCCGAGGGTCGAACGGCACGAACCATAGATGCATCTATTTAACCTGCCGAGGCGAACGGACCGCTCCCATGAGAGTAGTGAAAATTTATCCCGCTCGCGGAATATAGTTGTGACGTGGTTGAACATGATTTTCTTAAATTATTATAATATTTCTCAATTCTTTTTCAAAAAAATACGAAATTCAAATGAAAGATTTTAAAATCTCAAATTCCTCAATTCTTACACTTTTCAAGGCAATTAATAAGCAAACTCAATCTCGCTTCTTCTCAAGGCAAATAATAAATATAAGTCAAATAAAAATATCAACAAGGCATGGTGTTAACCTAAAACTACCCAGACATAGGCATAGCTAGTAGCTACGTACGGACTCTCGTCGCCTCGTGCGCACGTAGCCCCCACAAATAGAAGCATACATTAATTTAGTTCACCTATGGCGTTAATTCCCTCTTACAAGGTCAGAAAATAGACTTACCTAGCTCCGAAGCTCCGAAGCTCCGTAGCCGACTCCCAAGCCTTTTCAACATCTCAAACCGATGGACAATGCTCCAAAACTAGTCAATAAATGTGCAAATCCATAAATATATACTATAATACTCATTATAATTCAATTTACAACAATTCCCAACTCCGCTCGAAAAGTCAATAAAAATCACCCTCGGGCCCACGTGCCCGGATTGCAAAAAATTTCGAAGATAAACTTTACCCACAACACCACGATCTCAAATTTATAATTTATTTCCAATTCCATGTCCAATTTTGTGGTCAAAAATAAAAAATACCAAAGTTTTAGGTTTTCTACCAAAGCCCCAAATTTTACTAATTTTCATGCTTGAATCCATGTAAAATCATTGTATTTAACTCATAATAGGTGGGAATCACTTACCTTGTGTTGCATGATGAAAACACCTCCTTGAAGCTCTCCAAAATCGCCCCAACCAAGTGAAGAATGAAAGAAAAATGGGCCGAATCCCGCAATATAAACTCACTGCCCAGCCCGACCTTCGCATCTGTGGTCTTCTAGCCGCTTATGCGCCTCCGCTCTGCGGAGGATTTCTCGCAGGTGCGGCTTTCCCCCAAGGCCAGCTCCTCTGCTTCTGCGGAAAACTTTCCGCACCTGCAGTCTCCCAGCCTTCACTCTCTTCCACTTCTGTGACCACTGGGCCGCTTTTGCGGGCTCGCACTTGCGGCCCTCTTCACGCAGGTGCGATTACACCAGATGCCCAACTGCTTCAGCTCTTTCTCCAAATCCAAATTCGACCCGTTGACCCTCCGAAATCCACTCGACGCCCTCGGGACCTCAACCAATTATACCAACCTGTCCCAAAACATGATACGAACTCGCTCGAGGCCTCAAATCACATCAAACAATGTCAAAATCATGAACTGCACCCCAATTCAAGCTTAATAAACTTTAAAACTTCAAACTTCTACATTCGATGCCGAAACCTTATCAAATCACGTCCGATTGACCTCAAATTTTGCACACAAGTCACATTCGACATTACGGACCTACTTCAACTTTCGGAATCGGAATTCGACCCCGATATCAAAAGGTCCACTTCCGGTCAAACTTCTCAAAAACCTTCAAATTTCTAACTTTCATAAAATAACCCCAAAATGACCTACGGACCTACAAATCCACTTTCGGAAGCGCTCCCAATACCAGAATTACCATACGGAGCTATTCCCAGACTCGAAATCCCAAACGGACATCGATAACATTGAAATGCACTTCAACCCAAATTTATGAAATTCTTTCAAAATGCCAACCTTCCACAATAGGCGCCGAAACGCTCTCGGGCCATCCAAAACCCGATCCGGACATACGCCCAAGTCCAAAATCATCATACGAACCTGTTGGAACCTTCAAATCCTGGTTTCGAGGTTGTTTACTCAAAATCAACCCATAGTCAGATTCTTCCAACTTAAAGCTTCCGAAATGAGAATTCTCTTTCCAAATCCTCTCCGAAGTTCTTGAATTTCAATTCCGACCACGCGTACAAGTCATAATACCTGAAGTTAAGCTGCTCGTGGCCTCAAAACGCCGAACGACGCACTACAGCTCTAAACGACCGGTCGATCGTTACATTCTCTCCCACTTAAACATACGTTCGTTCTCAAATATGCTAAGAACTGCTCTGGAGTTGTCTGAAATCACTGGTTAACACCTCGTGCACCTACCCGTGCTACCACAACCTAGATAAGCACATTAGCTCGAGCAAATTTGAAGATTCTCCCTTTTATTTAGTCAAGTTAGCCTTGGAGCCAAATCCCAACATCTGAAATTTTCTGCTAGGTCTGTTCCCAACATACGAACACCGTATCAATCATTACACAAGGTACCAATACATGATTGTATACTCTTACTGAATTCACACCATGCACCGCGTTATTCACATGACCATAATAACATCCTCTAACAACAATAGTCGAAATCCCACGAATCTGATGCCCACAACACACCTCATGAAGCATATAAGTCTCGTTTCAACTCCTGCAATACTGCCACGACAGAAGAGATGTGTAGAAACTCATAACCACCTGCCGAATCACCATTCATGGAGTCTCTCCTCCCGGCGAGAACCATTACCTCATTCTGGACTAAATATCGATATTTACTCTTTAATGTGCCTCATATAAATCTAATCGCACTGATCCCGGGTCAAATAATCTCATCTCACCCAGTACAAGCTACTCAGGCAATAAGCCACCTCAGACACTGCCAAAAGTTTCATATGATGCCACAATGTGTCAACAAGCTACAACTCGAATGTGATACATAAGGAAACGAACTCTAGAAAGAATTGCTCAACCCACGTAACCAATTTAAACAACCGAAAAGATGTTATGAACCTTCCTCAGAAAATGAGAAGCAAAACACACAAAAATAGATATGGGAAACTGTACTCAACATCACATTGTTGCGGCATGCAACCCAATCCACACATGATACCGTTGCGGCGCGCAACCCGATCCAACCATGTTACCTGTGGCGGCGTGCCACCCGATCCAAACAACATACATGTGGAGG
This sequence comes from Nicotiana attenuata, assembly GCF_001879085.1. Taxonomy (NCBI): domain Eukaryota; kingdom Viridiplantae; phylum Streptophyta; class Magnoliopsida; order Solanales; family Solanaceae; genus Nicotiana; species Nicotiana attenuata. The sequence continues at coordinate 97,785 of NW_017670888.1, read as the reverse complement.
CGTGCCACCCGATCCACACATAATAATCTATAAGGAAATACTTACCGAGCTAAAATGCTCATACCTGCGAAATACCCGAATATAAACCACAAACACGCAAAATGGATAATGCAAATCCCGGGGAGACGAATAGCGCCATAAGCTACGAAATTCAAGCACAACTAATGTGCAATAAATGACATGCATCTCGAGAGCCATCCTGGCCACAAACTACACGGGATCTCGATACGAGTGCGAATAATCAAACCACCTCACAACCCACACGGCACAATAGAGTATTACATAAAATAGCTGACGATAGAAGTAACATCCAAGGCCCGAAGACTCCTCCGTAAGCAACACTATGCTGAAATGAATACATTCGGCCTGATATAAAGCCCGCATTCACATTTAGATCCATCCACATACCTCAAGCCGATTCTAACCGTACCGCACTAGGCTAATAACCTTTCAAGGATCCACGGTAACCCTTTTAACCATGACACATAAGAACAACTGTAAATTCGGAACAAACATCCTCAATTCACCACCAAATGAATAGAACGCCTTCTAGGCCTAAACTCTCACATTAGCGGTAGTACCACAATCTCGATACTTGGTTTCAATCTTCAATCAATCAAGTGATTACATGTCACACTTATACAATCTTCCCGTGGTATACACTCCCATGACATTCCGCACCAGGTAACAAGTCTGCACATCCATACCAGCGGCCACACTAATGCTGTAAAGTGAATCAAGGACTCGCAAATCCGTACGCAAGGCCTCTTACACATGACACCGGTCTCAGGTGACTCTAAAAACAATACCAACTTACTCTAACCATCTGAATCCTTTCCCGCTCATTCGAGCTTGTGACATTCTTGTCAACACCGAATCGCAACCTTGATCCTCAACTTCCAATTCCCATGCTACCCGCTGCACCTAATCATGCCAATACACAAGAGTACAAGAATTTTATCATAACTCTTGAACCACTAATAGGGTACACACTTCATCATATAGAAACCTTTCACTTAACTCATTTCAAGAGAACCATTGCAAGACGTGACTGAATTCCCATAACCGCAGAAAATACAAACCTTATGTAGTGGTCTAAATCACCATAACACTTCCGGGATCCATCTGCACATAACAGGCCATAATACTCGAATGCTTCCAAATAAAATCAATTACGACTGCCGCCAAGCCTCGCATGTACCCCCACAAAGCACATGTATATCTTAACACGCTAAAGGAATTGATCATTGCCGCCATCATGCCAATTCAACCATTGCTAACCGATCCGACTTCTTCTAATTTACTCTACACTTGACTTAGGAATAATAATAGCTCCATTCAAAACATAGCGAACCCAAATCTGCACTCATCCCGAGTGACCTTATTTCACGAGACCACGTTGTCTCAAAACCCACGAACCATCTCACACCCTCCTTGTGCACATATTTGCATCTTTAACTGGTACACCCATCCTGATAATTTCTCCATGAATTCGAAGTTATTTTTCCCGTTCCTCCAATGCTACACCGCAGACTGAAGATTACATAAAACACTTCAAGTTCCCTTTTTACAATCCGCTGCAAAAGCTCGGTACTTAACCATACTACGGACTCAAAATTTGCAGGCACCGCACTTTAACTTTTGAATAAACTAGGACCGTTGTTGAGAGTCACCCACTCTAGCTTGGTCCCGAATATAATCAACTCCAAGGCTCTTCTAGCACATGAACACCCTCTCAAAGAAGCATCCGGCTGAATCACCTTCCTTGTAACTCACCTCTACACGAAGCATAAATCCTGAGTCTTCCCGAATCCTGAACATGAATTGATAAGGCCAATTATAGCACACATTCCTCAAATCCTTTGCTCAAATTACCACTGATGTTCTCTTTCCTTAGTCGTAATAACCCACTAATATGCCGATAACTAGATACCTCACAAGTAGACAACCATGCAATCCAATCGTAGGCAGTGGAGCTCTCCCACTTAGCTTGAAGCTACCATTACATAACCCTACCTACTAAGATTCCTTCTTCCTCACTGACATGACCTCGCGCAACCGACCCACCAAATTCCTCAAAATCTCCCTGTTAACCATTTCATGAACGTCTGAATCACTAGCCACATTCACGTGTTCAACCTCTTACCGGATAACCAGTAGAATTCTTCGCAGAAGCTTCGTCAACACCACGCAACCGTTAACCTGCTCATATGAGGTAACCCGCCTGTGGAAATTCCATGCCGACATCTTCCAACAATGTTGTACCAAGTATAATTACTGTGAAACCAATAAACCATCTTGAGCTCATTCTCATTTACCAGCTGTACAAGTCCGTCCACTCCCCATTGACATCAATTAAAGGTGCGACGATACATTCCACTCCAAAGTCATGTTGCATCCCTCTTCATATTAAGCAACTCCCTCATGTCACATCCAATCATCCTCAGTATAATAGTCAATATTCCAAATTAGTCCGTAGACCTAGTCACTATCCATCGTGAATTCCAAATCACTCTAAACTTTTCTCAAGGCGTGTAGTCATCCTCAGAACCCATATGCTACTCTGCCACTCTCCTACTTTGGTCAAACTCACTCCTTTAAGCAACTACTCGACTTATGTTTCTCACACTTGGCCTTCTAGAATTTTATCCACCACAAGACACCTCCCACACATCTTTCGTCATCCTTCGCTGCCCAGTTGTTGCCTTAAGCCAAAATCCATCTCGGTAGTACTTGAACCAATAGATCGCTGCTAACTTTAATCCCTCTAAGATCATCTTCCTCGAGCGATCAACATTAGAAATACCCATTTAAAATTTGAAATTGCTACACTTTGCTATCTCTGACAACCATTTCTCCAACACCATCTGATACTACTCTGCCCCGAAGGAAAATTGATTAAGACCATAACACCGGCGAACCTAAACGCATTCAACAAGGACGACGACACCACATCACAAATAAAATTTCCACCACGCTCAAAAATACCAAGTCTCATTACTCCATCAACCCAAACCTGAACATTTTAGTCCGATTGCCTTTCCTCCGCCAGAAATAAAATACCGAATATCTTAATCATGCACTGAGTAAACCTCATTCGAAGTCATTCACTGCCTCGATGCATAGACAAGCATCCTACCATTACACAAACACTGTGCGATAGCAACCACGAATCGTCATAATAATCAATGCCAAATCTCAAAACCTTAGGTAATAGTGATACTGAGCTAAAACGACAGAACGACCTTCCACAAGGCGACGACAATAGCCCAAAGCAAATACGCAGGGAGAAACATCGTGCACCACATCTGTAGCCATTTTGAATTCCTCGATTCCCAATTTATAACAAGCGTTTCACACCGCGTAAGATTGAATAGGAAGGAGATGAAGGCATAAGCCTCAAAGGAATCAAATCGCACGATAAGGAATCAAGAAGGGAAGTGTTCCTAACAACCATGTAGCCTCTCGAAGATAAGTACAAACATCTCCGTACCGATCTGCAAGACTCTACTAGACCTGCTCATGACTCGTGAGACCTAAGTGAACCTAGTGCTCTGATACTATGTTGTCACGACCCAAAATCCATTAAAGGTCGTGATGGCGCCTAACAGCACTGTCAGGCAAGCCAACAATTTTTGATTAACTTAATTATTCACTTTAGTATTTGAAATCTCGATTTCCTTAAATTTAATAGTAAACGATGGAATTTACAGAGTAAATAATAACATTTTAATAATTTCAATACTGAACGACCCCTAATCACCCCCAAAATCCGGTGTCACAAGTGCATGACCATCAACTAGAAAGATAAAATAAAATACGGCATCTGTTTGGAATAGAAATTAGACAGGAAAGATAAATATAACTCTGAAGGAGACTCTGTTGACTGCGGATCGTAACATGGAATGCAGCTCGCCTAAGTCCTGCATTAACCACGCCTCTCCGCTCGCAATGCCACTAAGCAAGTGTAGTATAAGTACGTAAATCAACGCGTACCTAGTAAGTATCCAGTCTAACCTCGAAGAAGTAGTGACGAGGGGTCGACTTCAGTACTTAATATGGGCTATAAATAAAATACCAATGATATAATTAAGCATGGATTACATAGAACGGTTGTAAGCTCAATATCATGAGGTAAGTAAATAATTCTTTTATTAATAAGAAATTTTCAAATTCATTTTTCATCATTTAACAATTTATATCTCAAGCCAATGAAGCAATATCAATAACTATAAATTCCCAAGCAACCAATTCAATTATGCGCAAATCATGTCGAGGTCGTACGGCCCAATCCAACATAAATATTTAAGTTGTGCACTGCCGGGGGTCGAACGGCACGAACCATAGATGCTTCTATTTAACCTGCCAAGGCAAACGGCCCGCTCCCATGAGAGTAGTGGAAATTTATCCCGCTCGCGGAATACAGTTGTGATGCGGTTGAACATAGATTTTCTCAAGTTATTATAATCTTTCTCAATTCTTTTTCAAAAAAATACGAAATTCAAATGAAAGCTATTAAAATCTCAAATTCCTCAATTCTTACTCTTTTCAAGAAAATTAATAAGCAAACTCAATATCGCTTCTTCTCAAGGTAAATAATAAACATAAGTAAAATAATAATATCAACAAGGCATGGTGTAAACCTAAAATTACCCGGACATAGGCATAGCTAGTAGCTACGTACGAAATTTCGTCACCTCGTGCGTACGTAGCCGCCACAAATAGAAGCACATATAAATTGTTCACCTATAGGGTTAATTCCCTGTTACAAGGTTAGAAAAGAGACTTATCTCAGTCCGAAGCCCCGTAGCCGACTCCCAAGCCTTTCCAACATCTCAAACCGATGCCCAACGCTCCAAAACTAGATCCATAAATATATACTCTAATACTCATTATAATTCAATTTACAACAATTTCCAACTCCGCTCGAGAAGTCGATAAAAATCACCCTGGGGCCCACGTGCCCGGATTGCGAAAATTTTCGAAGATAAACTTTACCCAATACACCACGAACTCAATATATAATTTATTTCCAATTCCATGTCCAATTTCGTGGTCAAAAATTTAAAATACCAAGTTTCTAGGTTTTCTACCAAAGCCCCAAATTTTTACTAATTTTCATGCTTAAATCCATATAAAATTCTTGTATTTAACTCACAATAGGTGGGAATCACTTACCTTGTGTTGCATGATGAAAACCCCTCCTTGAAGCTCTCAAAATCGCCCCAACCAAGTGAAGAATGAAAGAAAAATGGGCCAAATCCCGTAATATAAACTCACTGCCCATCCCGACCTTCGTACCTGCGGTCCTCTAGCCGCTTCTGCGGAGGATTTCTCGCAGGTGCGGCTTTCCCCCAAGGCCAGCTCCCTGCTTCTGCGCTACTTCATCGCAGGTGCGCATCCGCTTCTGCGGAAAACCTTCCGCACCTGCGGTCTCCCAGCCTTCAGTCTCTTCCGCTTCTGCAACCACTGAGCCGCTTCTGCGGGCTCGCACCTGCGGCCCTCTTCACGCGGGTGCGATTACAGCAGATGCCCAGCTGCTTCAGCTCTTTCTCCAAATCCAAATTCGTCCCGTTGACCCTCCGAAATCCACTCGAGGCCCTCGGGACCTCAACCAATTATACCAACCTACCCCAAAACATGATAGCAACTCGCTCGAGGCCTCAAATCACATCAAAAAATGTCAAAATCATGAATTGCACCCCAATTCAAGCTTAATGAACTTGAGAACTTCAAACTTCTACATTCGATGTCGAAACCTTATCAAATCACGTCTGATTGACCTCAAATTTTCCACACAAGTCACATTCGACATTACGGACCTACTCTAGCTTCTGGAATTGGAAACCGACCCCGATATCAAAAAGTCCACTTCCGGTCAAACTTCTCAAAAACCTTCAAATTTCTAACTTTCGCCAAATGACCCCAAAATGACCTACGGACCTCGAAATCCACTTCCGGATGCGCTCCCAATACCAGAATCACCATACGGAGCTATTCTCAGACTCATAATCCCAAACGAACATCGATAACATTGAAATGCACTTCAACCCAAATTTATGAAATTCTTTCAAAATGTCAACCTTCCACAATAGGCGCTGAAATGCTCCCGAGCCATCCAAAACCCGATCCGAACATACACCCAAGTCCAAAATCATCATACGAATCTGTTGGAACCTTCAAATACTGATTCCGAGATCGTTTACTCAAAATCAATCCTTAGTCAGATTCTTCCAACTTAAAGCTTCCGAAATGAGATTCTCTTTCCAAATCCACCCCGAACTTCCCGAATTTCAATTCTGACCACGCGTACAAGTCATAATACCTGAAGTATAGCTACTCATGGCCTCAAACCGCCGAACGGCGCGCTAGAGCTCAAAACGACCAATCGGGTCGTTACAATTAATCTATTTATCTTAGGATGGAATTGAACTTAATGATTTGAGAAGAAACAGAAGCGGCAGGTGTGCAGATAATATGCTTTCTTGACACCATAAGTTCAACTTGTTGTCAGGAAAAGAAGAATAGTAAATGAACAATTCCAAAATGAAATAAATTTAGATATCATGTTTTGGTAGTCACAAAACTTCAAGCTCCTTAGAGATTTCCAATGAACATGCTCAAGTAAATTCTAAGTAACGATGTGATCTTAGATATCATGTTTTGATAGTCACAAAACTTCAAGCTCCTCGTATATTTCTTTTTGAAATATAAAGAGACCATGTCAGTGCTTCAAATACCATTCATTTGAATTAGAGATTATTGAAAAATGTATAGAAGAACCAAAAAATAATGAAAGACACAAAAAAATTTTAACTTCCAATATCACATTAATATTTAAGTAGAAGTTTTAGACAAACTTACATCATTCAACGAAGATGAATTTTGGGCAGTCATACTTTATAGGGGTTAATCTGTGAATTTGAAGATGGCGCTGCACTACTCATACGAAACAAACTCCAAACAAAGATATTTTAGTCAGAAACTTTCTCACTGTTATCACCTTCCACCTGACCTCTAAGTTCCCATCTGAGTCAAATATGGTGTACCTTGTCCGGTAGTTTGTATTATCCTTTTGAACTAGTAGTGATGGCCAAATTGTCATCCCTTGTATATATGCTACTAATCTTAGCCCCACTTCTCCATTTAGAATTTGCCAAAAAACCAATAGCTAAAATTGCAATCAGAATATTAAACATCCTTTTCAGCATTTAGAATGTAATGGTATGTCGTCAGTGACATACATACAGAAAAAGGTTTACCAGAACATAATAAATAAAATGCTACAAGAGACATGATAACACAAGTGTACATATCTTCGATTCAGAGCTAACAGCACACTATTAATATGTTACACAAACTAATTACATAGATCTGCCCATAATGGAGTATGTTGCAATATGAATCATTATCTAGAAGGAATGATATATAAGATTAAACTATCCTTGAGCAAGCTACAAAAAGAGAAAAGTGAGCTAATACTATAATATACCTAATAATGGGTTAATATAAACCTGAACTTAACAACTTTGTTTTTCTAACTTCAGCTTTAGCATCAGGAAGCTAGCTAGTCGTTTCAGTCGCTATGGTTCGGTAAAATTGAAAATTAGACAGCGGTGCCTATTTTGGATCACAAATCTTCACCACTAAGTTTTTTGAAAGCTTTCTCCTCTAAAGGAATAGATGTCCTATGTTAGGTTTGACATTGTAAGTAATCCAATAAGTTTTTCTTATACCTAAAAAGAGTGGCACTTTTCAGATATTCTGCTCTACATCAATGTGTGATCATTAAGTTGCACAGAGTTCAGGGGCTTTGGAAATATAAGGAACTTAAGAATGCAGACACATTAGATGACTCTTAACTTAAACGAACAAACTTAACAGTAAAAAGTACTCCTTCCTGTCCAAAATAAGTGATTTTTTGGATGTTTTTACACAGATTAAGAAATCCATCTTTTAGCATTAATTAGCAATGAAATTGACCATATTAACCTTTACTATCTCACATAAACACTCCTAATACATACTCCAATACTATTTACTCCAAGGACAATGTAAGAAAAAAATAATTAATTCATTCTTGAAATCTGGAAAAATCACTTATTTTGGACCACAAAAAAAAAACCAAAAAATCACTTGTTTTGGACCGGATGGAGTAAAAACTATTATTTGTTGTACCAACGGCGAATACTCACATCTAATTCTAGTGCCAGCAAAATCAAAAAATGGTTTTGAACTAAAGGGGAAAAAAGTCTTACAAGTAACAATCATTTAATCATAAAATTCGTAGGAAATATCCAATATGACAAAACTAGCTATACTATCTTAATGATACCCTTTTGGTGATATTGGTATATATATGTACGTGTACTAACAGCATGTTTGGATAGTTGTTACATATCATTTCATAATATATTGTATAGTATTTTATTGTACTATATTGTTTGGTGAATATAATGCTTGGATTGGTTGTGTCATTTAGCTGTCATTTCATGGTATCACGCACCAGTAATATGATGAATAAACTTGTAATATTATAAAAAAAAATTATGATACGGTATATAAAAAGGTAGGAAAAATGATAAAATAAAATTATTTAATAATAATAATAATAATAATAATAATAATAATAATAATAATAATAATAATAATAATAATAATAATAATAATAATAATAATAAAGGGTGAGATTGAGAGAAAAAGACAAGGTAACGACACGACCATACCAAATCGGTCGTTATATAAAGTGGCACATTTCATTGTTACGTAACAACAGATTTAACGATACGATACAATAAAATTTAAGTAACAATCAAAACAAACATTGTATTTAAAGTAACAATACGATACAATAGAATAGGTAACAACCATCCAAACAAGTTGTAAGCATAAATTCAAACATTAGAGGAAAAAAGACGTGTGCGCTACACTACATTAAAACGACCAGGATCTGAATTTGGAAGAATGAATGGAATATTTAAGATGAACAAATTGAACTTGTTGTTCTCAGTGATAGTCCAAAGTTGTTGCATGCTAATGGATCCAGTAATAATATTTCTCTATTATTGGCAAAAAAAGTATTCCCATGCCCTATCCTGTACTGATAGTTCTTAACCTCCTAATTGGAAAATTTGCCTCTATACCTACGTTTAACTTTTACCCTTCTCAATTGTCAGACTCTCTATCTTGCCAAAACTTTCGATTATGAAGTGCATGACTTTTTTGAGGTTAAAAGTTGCTCATATTCCTCTTCTTCCTCATACTCCCACAAAAATACATCAACATCAGCTTCCAGAGTGTTTTTAATGTTCTCTATAGTCAAATGCATCTCATTTCTAGACAATGCCAATCTTATTTCTGTAATTTCTTTATCAGCTAGGGCCTTGTCAAGAGATTTCAAAGTTCCAATTGATATACTAAGATCTTTCACCCGTCTGAAATAATGGAACAGCATGATCCCAAGCTCCCCATACCAGAACTTTCTTTGATTATTCCTGGGATGGGAACAAGTGGGGGGGATATACATGCCCTACATAGAGAGGGCATACTTTCCAAGAACACGGCATTAGTGGCATGCCTAATCATTATGAAATACATTAACTTTTGAATGGATACCTCAGTGTTACTTCCTTGAAGTTCGTAAAGAAGGTCCAATCAAAAATTATCAGCCTAGTCAACATTTCAAATTGAATGTGCAATTGTTTCCATTCATCCTCACCCCTAACTCCACATTTGTCTAAGACTAGGTGATCCAAGTTAGTACGCTCATGAAACAAAAAAAACTCCGTCATCACAGATATCATTGGTGAATAGAAAACTTTTCAATTCTCGATAACTCAATGAGGGAATCTGCCAGCCACAAGGAATAGAGATACCTTGCCTTTTTGAAGATAATGTTATGCGATGTAATGTTCTTGATAACGCCAGAGTTAGGAGTATCTTCAGGGGTGGTATATGGGTTCCACGAGTTGTTGTGTTATTTACGCTCAAACTAAGATAGCGGACCCCTTTTGCAATGGCGTCAGACAACCATTTCTCCAACAATTCCACGAGTGAAGAGTCTAGACATTGATGTATTTCCATGTTCACCCTAGAAAGTATACATTATTATTTCTTTCATAAGGAATTTGGATGCAAATCGGACAAATCCATACACCTTTCTAGATAGCCCATCAAATTCAATATCCAACACTGGACTTGTCTAAATAGATGCCTCCATCTCTTGGACAAAATGATTGTACGCATGACAATTTTTGTGTTGAGTCTTGAGAGGATGTTCGTCAAAGTGCAATTGGGCTATTGGCTTAGCCTGTCAGCCATTAATTCTTATGATACATGGGGTGTTCTTAGAGATTGAAAAAGTTATCTTTAAAGAAAAGAAAGTAAAGGTGATATTGGAAGTGTAGGGACAATCAAGAAGAGATGTGCTTCTTGGAATTGAAAAAAGCTAGTTTGGAAGTGTAAAAGAATTGATTGATCTGCATCTTTTTAAATGGAGCTACCTAAACGGCTAGTAGGGTTAAAAAGCTGGAGGGTAATCTACCGACTTAGTAATGAGTTTCCTGTATTCCTCATTTTTGCATTTGTATATTTATTGATATGATTCATAATTAAAAAATTTATGCTCCTCATATGAGATTGAAAGAACTGTATTTTACTTATATTATTATTACTAAAGATGAGACTGTTTTACGTTAGAGGATATTCAGAGCACTTTGGAGGCCAGTGATGATGATGTGCTTTTGTACCTTGAGATGGGTAGTATAAAAAAATTGTAACAACAAAAGAAATGCTTTACATAATTAAAAGAGTTGGCAAGATAAATATTTTGATAATTGAGAAGGGGCCGAAAAAAAGGACATTTAGTTAGTCAAAGAGCTTTTATTAAAGAGCATACTTCATGTTCTTTGATAAAATAAAGAGTCGAGGAGACCTGCAATCAAGACTTGTGCAGTCTAGTCTTCTCTTACTTTTTCTGACTTATCATCTATGAAATCAATGTAAGCTTAGTGTAAATCTCTAACTATCAGGCTTGTCTTATATAACTTTTAAATATCAAGTTAGTTAATGGAATATTAACCATATGTTTGTAATACGGTACCTTAGATCTTGTTTTTTAAAACTGTATTTACTAATATGAGGATTTACATAGTTTAATTCAAACTCGTAAATATTAGACAAAGTTCTACTAAAACCTTAAGAAATTGAAAACTTAAAAAATAAAAATAAAAAGATTTATTGCATTCTTAAGGTCAACATAAAAGGAAAAAATGAATATTTTATGTTAGTTGAAAGGTCAAGTAAAGACTAAAAGAAAATAATGAAATTTTTAAATATTAATACTCCCTCTGTTTCATATTAAATGAGGTACTTTCCTTTTTAGTCTATTCCAAAATAAATGATACATTTTTAAATTTGGAAATAATTCAACTTTAAACTCTTCATTTTACCCTTTTTGCCCTTAATGAGAAGCTTTTATAGCCACACAAATGTCATGGCCCCACAAACCTTTTATCCCTTAAGCTTTTAAGACCACAACTTTCAAAAGTCTTCTTCTTTTTTCTTAAACTCCGTGCCGAGTCAAACTACCTCAAATAATATGAAACGGAGAGAGTAGTAACTTTTTGCCTGGGACCATAGAGGACCCGCAAGCCAATACTACGCGGCACAACCCTACCTAATAAGATCCAAAATTTAAAAAGAAGTATCATAAACAAGTATTTTTTTGGGATATTGACGCCCATATACAACACACAATAGCTATTGGCATATTTTTTGGCCAAAGAATACGTTTAGCAATTTAAGCTTGAAAATTTGGCGATATATAGACATATCCAGCAAAATCCATAAGAAATATGAGATTTTGTAGATTCTCCTCCTAATTTCACACATGAAATATGTATCCCATTCCAAAAAGTTAGATAGTCATTTTGATCGCAAATAATAATAAAAAATCAAAAGCGAAAACTAAGAGAGAAGGAAAAAAAACAGATTTCAACTTCCATTTTCTTCTCCCTTCTTTTTTTGTTGGATTAAATGAGCGTGAGTATTTGTGGTTGGAATCGGTTGAAAACGCCTAGACGAACCTATGTATAAAATTTGAGAAGGATTACAAGTGATTTATTGTTTCAAGTAAAACCTCAGACCCAGAAAACACAATTACGATACGTGTATATCACGTTGTATACCATATACGTCAGTGAATTTTGTTAGTATACTGTATTTGTAATATAATGCTGGAAATATAAATGAATATAAACAGAAATGACAGAAAACCAATTCGAGCCCACTGAGTTCACAGTATTTCCTTAACGAATTTAATCCCCTTCTAGTACCCAAGGTTATGGATTATTTCCTCCCAGGATAGAACGAATCACACACTGGTGTAGTGGTACTTCAAACTCCAGTGTTTCAGCGAACACAAAGTTCGGTAGCAAATCACACTTACTTTTGCTTTGTTTGATGCTAAAAGTATGCAGAAGAAGGAGAGAAAACTCAGAAAATCGTAGTGAAATTCTGAGCAGAATAGTGTTGTATTTATAGTCAAGTTGGGCTGAAATCTGAATAGGTGCAACTCTTCAGAATGACTGTTTATGCAAAACGGCCACAACATAAATGCCATTACATAAATGGCCATTTACTCAACAATAAAGAGGGAAAATAAAGAGGGTAGTTACTTTTCTGTTACCAAAACAGAAAAACGGATTGGATTTAATATTAATATTCTGTTATTAAAACAAATATTTAATAACATTTCTGTTAATATTTTACTATTAACAAATAAATTTGGTCCAAAAAGTTAATCAATCAATCGGTCATTTGACCAAATCCAAATTCGAATCCGAATCCGAAGCCGAAGCCGAAGCCGAAGCCGAGCCGAGCGAGCGAGCGACGACAACGGTGCAAGGCTTGCCTTCTTCTCAACTCTTTAAGAGCTAGAAGAATAGCAATTGCTTATATATCCATAAAAACCTCTTCCTCTTCCAATATGGGACAATGTCCATTTACCAAGGGGGAAAACTTAAAATTTCACTCAAAATTTCATTTTTCTCTATTTCCCATTCACCCTCCTTTAAGTATTTAATATATTAATTAAATACATAAAAAAACCCAACAATCCCCCACATGAATGGGGAATGGCTATATCACGGAAGTATGTATGAAAAACTGTGTGATTCGCGAGCAAGGATTAATTGCATCTGGATAAGTAGGTTTCCCTTTGAACTTTCCGTAGTGGACTTATGTCGGATATCCTCGATCAATCGGTAGATTTGATATCTTTGAACCGTCGAACTTTGGTGTATACCTAGACAACCACAAGTCACACAACCAACCCTTAACCGTCTTTGGTTCTCATTGTTGTGTTCGTTTCAGCCATGAACACCGCCTGGTTTCATAAGTGCGTAGAGAACTGGCCTTACAAAGTTATCCTTGAAGCGGCTAACACTTCACACTTACATAGGTGATTCCTAGATGTGTCATCCCGTAGATACACTATTTGATATACCCCGTATGAAATTTAGATATCATTAAAAAACCTTAATGCTTTATCCTTGGTACTGAACATTGTCTCATCACGAGAATGGATCAAAAGTTTAGTTGACAATGTTGAACCATCATTAATGACTTTGTTTGATCTCCTTGAACCTAGATCTTGGGATCTCCAGTCTTCTAGGTAGAGTTACCACCACTATGACTTGTTCTCGGCCACAGTCCCATTCCCCTTGATGACTTCTCAACTACCTCTCTAGTTAGGCCTTTTGTAAGTGGATCCGACACATTATCACTTGATTTTACATAGTCAATCGTGATAATTCCTCTAGAGAGTAATTGTCTAACGGTTTTATGTCTTCGTCGTATATGACGAGATTTACCGTTATACATAACGCTCCCAGCCCTTCCAATTGCTGCTTGACTATCGCAATGTATGCATATTGGTGCCAACGGTTTGGGCCAAAATGGAATATCTTCCAAGAAATTCCGGAGCCATTCAGCTTCTTCACCAGCTTTATCCAAGGCTATGAACTCAGCCTCCATTGTAGAGCGGGCAATACAAGTTTGTTTGGACGACTTCCAAGATACCGCTCCTCCACCAATAGTGAAAACATATCCACTTGTGGACTTGGAATCAGTTGATCCGGTGATCCAATTTGCATCACAGTATCCCTCAATGACCGCAGGACATTTATTGTAGTGCAAAGCAAAGTCCTGGGTATGTACTAAATACCCCAAAACTCGTTTCATGGCCATCCAATGAGATTGGCCTGGATTGCTCGTATATCGACTCAATTTACTTATAGCACAAGCTATATCTGGTCGTGTACAATTCATGATGTACATTAAGAAACCCAACATACGAGCATAATCCAATTGTGATATGCTCTGGCCTTTGTTCTTTGCTAATGCAAGATTCACATCAATTGGAGTCTTTGCAACTTTAAAGCCCAAGTGCTTGAATTTTTCAAGTACTGTCTTAATATAATAAGATTGTGACAATGCTAGACCTTGAGAAGTCTTACGGATCTTAATTCCCAGAATTAAATTAGCAACTCCCAAGTCTTTCATATCAAACTTGGTAGTTAGCATACGCTTAGTAGCATTTATGTTGGCAATGTCATTACTCATTATAAGCACATCATCCACATATAAGCAAACAATGACTATGTGATTTGGAACATTTTTAATGTACACACATTTATCACATTCATTTATCTTAAATCCATTTGACAACATTGTTTGGTCAAATTTAGCATGCCATTGTTTGGGGCCTGTTTTAATCCGTAAAGGGACTTAACAAGTCTACAGACCTTCTTTTCTTTACCTGGAACCACAAACCCTTCAGGTTGTTCCATGTAGATTTCTTCCTCCAACTCTCCATTTAAGAAGGCCGTCTTAACATCCATTTGATGAATTTCAAGACCATAAACTGCAGCTAACGCTACTAACGTTCGTATGGACGTAATTCTTGTAACTGGAGAGTATGTATCAAAATAGTCAAGACCTTCTCGTTGTCTATACCCTTTGACCACAAGTCTTGCCTTATACTTGTCAATAGTGCCATCATCTTTCATTTTCCTCTTAAAGATCCATTTAGAACCCAACGGTTTATTTCCCGGGGGAAGATCAACCAATTCCCATGTATGGTTGTTCAGTATGGATTCTGTTTCACTATTGACTGCCTCTTTCCATAACAACGATTCCGAAGAAGACATAGCTTCTTTAAATGTTTGAGGCTCATTTTCCAATAAGAAAGTCACAAAATCTGGTCCAAAAGAAGTAGACGTTCTTTGACGTTTACTACGTCTTGGATCCTCCTGGTTAAGTGTACTTTCTTTTGTTTCTTCCCGAGGTCGTTTAGATCCTTCACCAATCGACTCACATTCATTTTTATACGGATATATATTTTCAAAGTCAGCATTATCTGATTCTATAACCGTATTATTATGAATGTCGGGATTTTTTGATTTATGAACCAGAAATCGATATGCATTACTATTAGTCGCATATCCTATGAAAACACAATCAACGGTTTTCGGTCCTATTTTTACCCTTTTGGGTTTAGGAACTTGCACTTTTGCCAAACACCCCCACACTTTAAAATAATTCAAGTTGGGCTTCCTTCCTTTCCATTTTTCATATGGAATGGATTGTTTTTTGCTATGGGGTACTCGATTTAGTATTCGGCTAGCCGTAAGAACGGCTTCCCCCCACAAGTTCTGTGGCAAACCAGAACTTATCAATAATGCGTTCATCATCTCCTTTAATGAATGATTCTTTCTTTCTGCAATCCCATTGGATTTGAGCGTGTAAGGGGCTGTTGTTTGATGAATAATTCCATATTCTAAACATATTTGTTCAAAAGGAGATTCATATTCACCACCCCTATCACTTCTTATCATTTTGATTTTCTTGTTAAGTTGCATTTCAACTTCATTTTTGTATTACTTGAATGCGTCTATTGCTTCATCTTTACTATTAAGTAAGTAAACATAGCAATATCGAGTAGTATCGTCAATAAAAGTTATGAAATACTTCTTTCCACCGCGAGATGGTATTGACTTCATGTCACAAATATCTGTGTGAATTAAGTCTAAAGGATTTGAATTCCTTTCAACCGACTTATAAGGATGTTTAACATACTTAGATTCCACACATACTTGACATTTTGATTTGTCACATTCAAACTTGGGGAATACTTCCAAATTAATCATTTTCCGTAAGGTTTTATAATTGACATGACCCCAACGTATATGCCATAATTCATTTGACTCAAGTAAGTAAGACGAAGCTGAAATTTTATTATAATTTTCAACAACCATTACATTCATCTTGAAAAGGCCCTCAGTGAGGTAACCTTTTCCTACAAATATTTCATTCTTACTTATTACAACCTTATCGGAAACAAAAACACATTAAAAACCATTCTTAACAAGAAGTCCAGTAGAGACTAAATTCTTCCTAATCTAGGGAACATGAAGGACGTTGTTCAAAGTCACCACTTTGTCGGAAGTCATTTTGAGAAATATCTTCCCACATCCTTCAATCTTGGCCTTTGATGCATTTCCTATGGAAATCGTCTCATCGGGTCCAACAGGAGCATAAATAGCCAAAGCTTCTCTAACAGCACAAACATGGCGAGTGGCTCCAGAATCAATCTACCACTCTTTAGGATTGCCCACCAAGTTGCATTCGGAAAGCATGGCACATAAGTCATCAACATCATCATGCTTTTCAACCTTGTTTTCCTGACCCTTCTTCTTGTCTTTCTTCGGAGCACGACACTCCATAGATTTGTGTCCGATTTTTCTACAGTTGTAGCAGTTTCCACTGAACCGCTTCTTGCTTGGGTTGTATTTTGGTCCAGAAGCCTTCTTCATCTTTTTGTTCTCTTCAACAATATTTGCTCCCATTATTGTTGAGTACTCCGACCCAGTGAGTAATAAACATAAATAAAGACTGAGAATAAGAAATCCTAAATAGGCACAAAGCAATTCTATAAATACAACAACTTGAACCCAGTAGCATAAAATCAGTAAATCAGTGAAAACAATTATAGAAATATCACAGCAGATAAATAAATAAATGATAATTAAAAATATGCAATGCAACACATAGACCGGTACTCTCCAGTACCCGTTGCGGCGTGCAGCCCGCTCCATTTATTTATCGTAGACGGCGCTCACTGGAGGTGTGCAGACTCCGGGAGGGGCCCCTTACGGCCCAAGCACAATAATAAGCCATATCGTGGCATCAACTAGGCCCTCGGCCTCATATCAATATCAATATCATACCGCTGCGGCGCGCAGCCCGATCCCATACTCAGTCCAAAATCACATAAGCCTCTCGGGCACATTAATATAGAAATATT